>NW_027507790.1:260977113-261192113 GCF_037356315.1 Lithobates pipiens
TCCTGAAGAAGCGCCTTTGCACGTAACATGTATAGCTGAGCCACAGCACGCCTTAACCATCCTACACAAAGTCTGTTGGAATATTGTCAATTACCTTATTTAGGACATTTTCTATGAACACACAGTTTATAAATGTTGGTGTAATTGGTGGTCTGATCTATGTCATCAAGGCATTAATCATATTATCAAAATCAAGCGTGGAGTATGTTTAGAATAGGTATGTTTTATTAAAGCAAAGAGCCAAATGCACTCACATTAAAAATAAACAAGCAAAACACAACACCAAGAGCGGCGAGCTCGCAACCTGACATCGCTTCCAGTGCCTATCTGTTCTGATGCGTAGCGACACGATTCCTGATGAAGTCACGTGATCGTGCCGCTACGTGTCGGAACACTGGACGTGATGTCAGGTTGCGAGCTCGCCGCTTGTGGTGCTGTGATTTGCTTGTTTATTTTTAATGTGAGTACATTCGGCTCTTTGTTTTAATAAAAAGTACCTATTCTTAACATACTTCACGATTTGGACCGCCATTTTTCTTCCCTCCTATACATCACACTGGACCTGGAGCTCCTTCCCTTCTTTTCTCATATTTACAGCTGAGGTATTCAAAGGAAAACCCCTACTGGTCAGTGGCAGGAATTCGGATTACCTTTGTCACCTTTGTATTTTTTCACGCCGTTGCCTTATGGCAGTAAGGTTAGGGACCGCCTTGCACAGAGGTCTAATTTACACTGAAGAATTTTATCACCAAGTCACTAACAACTTTATTTGGATTCGCACAATCTGCTATTTGTTATAGAATGTCACTATTTTAGTTCACTGCTAAATGGACTTTTTATATATTACTAAGAACTTTTACTTATTTTGTTGATGAATTACTTATGTACAGGGCTTTTTTTCTTAGAGAATAGGTGCAGGAACTCCCCCTTTCTGAGTCACCTCTTTTCTCCTCCCCTACCCACCTACGAGCACCATTTCTTGGTTTCACCCCCTACTCATATCCCAGTATTTCCTTTTTTTAGAGAATACAGAACCAGGTATCATTTTGTAATTTGTACGGAATTTTTATGGCATTTGGTAATGATAAGAAGAAAAGCACTAAAATAGATCCCCTGCCACCAGTAACAAAAGAGCCCCCCCTCCCCGTCAGCAACAATAGATTCCCCCATCAACAATGGACCACCCGCAATAAAATTCCCCCCAAGCAACAAAAGACTCGTGGCATTAACAACAGACCTCTCACAGCTAGCATCAATAGACTTTATGGCAGCCAACAACAATAGACCCCTCCCTCAACAGTAGATCTCTCCCAACAACTGACCCTAGCAATATAAGACCCCCCCTAAGCAACAATTATCCCCCACCAGAAACAGCAGACCTCTTCAGCAACAATAGACCTCTAGTGCTGGAGGTGCAGGAACTGCGTTCCCCGCGCGTTGCCGCTGAACAAAAACCCTGCTTATGCATTTATTGTAATATTAGCCATTACGTACTTTTTTCACTATTACTTGCAGCACTTGCACTTTATACCGGCTGCCCCTTGGCATTTAACGATTATGATTAAGGATATTATGTATGTTATATCAATTTAGTCACTACCTAGAGCCCAACATCACACATCGATTTTGATTTTATTAATTGGGTTTTTGGTTGACCCATTCATTGTTTGCTGCAACTAGGACTTTATCCCTGCTATCTTAGGCAGCATGGGAATATTCCTTCTTTTATTAATCATATTGTGAATGGAAAAAAGTTTTTAGTAATGT
Source organism: Lithobates pipiens (assembly GCF_037356315.1). Classification (NCBI taxonomy): domain Eukaryota; kingdom Metazoa; phylum Chordata; class Amphibia; order Anura; family Ranidae; genus Lithobates; species Lithobates pipiens. The sequence continues at coordinate 260,978,881 of NW_027507790.1, forward strand.
TTGTTTATTTTTTTAACTCTTTTTGTAATAAAGATGTTTAACTTTTAAACTTCGTGCTTTGTGATGCCTAGAAAGTCCGTTTTTAATGTCCCCATTAAACTTTTCACTCATGTACTAAACAAACTGCCCTTGACACCTCGGTGTGCTCCAGCCCAGCCTGATGGGAAAATGGCAAAGCATCACATTGATCCATAGAATATATAGCCGACCACTTGGTGGTTGGCTATATATTCTCTAAACAGAATTTCTTTATTGGCTACACATAAAAGAACACAGTATCCACAGCTTTCCTCATAGAATACAAAAATGTTTTAAAATCAAACTATATATTCTCACAGCCCACTTAATTATAGGGGTGGAATTGCATCAATTAACCACTTCAGGACCGCCGTATTGGCAATGTACGTCAACACAATGGCACAGGCAGGCACAATCACGTAGATGTACGTGATTGCCTTCCAGCGGGTGGGGGGTTCGATCGGACCCCCTCCCGTTGGATACGACGGTTCGGTTCGCTCCAGGAGCGCTCCGTGATGAGGGGATGGCCGTTCGTTTTCGGCCACCCCCTCTGGATCGCTCCTGGCCAATGAGAAGCTTCCTCCCACTGTGTATTGTTTACACAGGAAGGAGGAAGTGATGTCATTCTCCTCGGGGCGGTCTTTTTGACCGGACTACGAGGAGAAGACTAATAGTAAGTGTGCACCAACACTACACTGACATGTAGGTACACACAGGCACACAAACCCCCCCCCCGACCCCCCCCCCGATCGCCCCCCGATCCCCCCCCCGCCCCCCCCCCAGTCACAGTGTCACTGATTGCATTGACCATTTCTTTACTGATCAATGCATTCAGTGTCAGTTGTGACAGTAAAAACTGTCAGGATAGTTAGTGTTAGGTCCAGGGTAGCCCCCTATCACCCCCAATAAAGATTTAACCCCCTGATTGCCCCTAGAGTTAACCCTTTCACCCCCTTTTGCCAGTGTCACTAAGCGATCATTTTTCTGATCGCTGCATGTGTCGCTAGGTAGCTAGTTATTTTTTTAGGTTCACCGCCAGGTTTTTATATCGCTAGGTACCCCGATATACTACCCAATAATGGTTTTAACCCCCTGATTTCCGCTAGTTAACCCTTTCACCCCCTTTTGCCAGTGTCACTAAGCGATCGTTTTTCTGATCGCTGCATTAGTGTCGCTACAGTCGCTAGGTAGCTAGTTATTTTTTTAGGTTCACCGCCAGGTTTTTATAGCGCTAGGTACCCCGATATACTACCCAATAATGGTTTTAACCCCCTGATTGCCGCTAGTTAACCCTTTCACGCCCTTTTGCCAGTGTCACTAAGCGATCATTTTTCTGATCGCTGCATGTGTCGCTAGGTAGCTAGTTATTTTTTTAGGTTCACCGCCAGGTTTTTATATCGCTAGGTACCCCGATATACTACCCAATAATGGTTTTAACCCCCTGATTGCTGCTAGTTAACCCTTTCACCCCCTTTTGCCAGTGTCACTAAGCGATCGTTTTTCTGATCGCTGCATTAGTGTCGCTACAGTCGCTAGGTAGCTAGTTATTTTTTTAGGTTCACCGCCAGGTTTTTATAGCGCTAGGTACCCCGATATACTACCCAATAATGGTTTTAACCCCCTGATTTCCGCTAGTTAACCCTTTCACCCCCTTTTGCCAGTGTCACTAAGCGATAATTTTTCTGAACGCTGCATCAGTGTCGCTAGTGTCGCTAGGTAGCTAGTTATTTTTTTAGGTTCACCGCCAGGTTTTTATAGCGCTAGGTACCCCGATATACTACCCAATAATGGTTTTAACCCCCTGATTGCTGCTAGTTAACCCTTTCACCCCCTTTCACCAGCGATCACAGTATAAGTGTCACTGGTGACGCTGGTTAGCCAGTTAGTTATTTAGGTTCCCCGTCAGGTTTTTATATAGCGCCAGGGACCCCCATATACTACCTAATAAAAATTTGAACCCCCTGATTGCCCCTAGTTAACCCTTTCACCACTGATCACCGTATAAGTGTTACGGGTGACTCTGGTTAGTTTGTTTTTTATAGCATCAGGGCACCCACCATTTATTACCCAATAAAGGTTTAACCCCCTGATCACCCGGCGGGTGATATCAATTAGGTTTTAGGGTCAGGGTCTGCGTCGCCCCAGGCAGCGCTAGGTTAGTGCCAGTACCGCTAACACCCACACGCAAAGCATACACCTCCCGTAGTGGTATAGAATCTGAACAGATCAATATCTGATCTGATCAGATCTATACTAGCGTCCCCAGCAGTTTAGGGTTCCAAAAAAACGCATTGTTAGCGGGATCAGCCCAAATACCTGCTAGCACCTGCGTTTTGCCCCTCTGCCCAGCCCACCCAAGTGCAGTATCGATCGATCACTGTCACTTACAAAACACTAAACACATAACTGCAGCGATCGCAGAGTCAGGCCTGATCCCTGCCATCGCTAACAGGTTTTTTGGTAGCATTTTATATTCAAATCCGGAAGGCAGTGCTTGGTTTTCGGGGTCCCGTACGTGGCTAGGCTCCCACATGTGGTATCCCCGTACTCGGGAGAAGCAGCAGAATTTATTTTGGGGTGTAATTTGACTTCTGCCCATAGCATGTGTGAGCAATATATCATTTAGTGACAACTTTGTGCAAAAAAAAAAAAGTTTGTAATATTCCCGCAACTTTTGGCAAAATATAAAATATTCCATGGACTCAACATGCCTCTCAGTAAATAGCTTGGGGTGTCTACTTTCCAAAATGGGGTCATTTGGGGGGGTTTTCTGCTATTTTGGCATTTTATGGCCTTCGAAACTGTGATAGGTAGTGAGGAGTTAAATCAAAAATTTGCACCCTTAGAAATCCTGAAGGTGGTGATTGGTTTTCGGGGTGCCGTGCGCGACTAGACTCCCAAAAAGTCCCACACATGTGGTATCCCCGTACTCAGGAGAAGCAGCAGAATGTATTTTGGGGTGTCATTTCACATATGCCCATAGCATGTGTGAGCAATATATCATTTAGTGACAACTTGGTGCAAAAAAAAAAAGTTTGTAATATTTCCGCAACTTGTGGCAAAATATAAAATATTCCATGGACTCAACATGTCTCTCAGTAAATAGCTTGGGGTGTCTACTTTCCAAAATGGGGTCATTTTGGGGGGTTTTGTGCTATTTTGGCATTTTATGGCCTTCGAAACTGTGATAGGTAGTGAGGAGTTAAATCAAAAATTTGCACCCTTAGAAATCCTGAAGGTGGTGATTGGTTTTCGGGGTGCCGTGCGCGACTAGACTCCCAAAAAGTCCCACACATGTGGTATCCCCATACTCGGGAGAAGTAGCGGAATATATTTTGGGGTGCAATTCCACATATAACCATGGCATGTGTGAGCAATATATCATTTAGTGCCAACTTTTTGTAAAAAAATTTTATTTTTATTTTTTTTGTCATTATTCAATCCCTTAGGACAAAAAAAATAAATATTCAATGGGCTCAACATACCCATCAGCAATTTCCTTGGGGTGTCTACTTTCCAAAATGGGGTCATTTGGGGGGGATTTGTACTGCCCTGCCATTTTAGCACCTCAAGAAATGAGATCGGCAGTCATAAATTAAAAGCTGTGTAAATTCCAGAAAATGTACTCTAGTTTGTAGACGCTATAACTTTTGCGCAAACCAAAAAATATACGCTTATTGACATTTTTTTTACTAAAGACATGTGGCTGAATAAATTTTGCCCTCAATGTATGACTAAAATTTAGTTTATTCGATTTTTCTTATAACAAAAAGAAGAAAATATCTTTTTTTTTCAAAATTTTCGCTCTTTTTCCATTTATATCGCAAAAAAAAAAAATCGCAGAGGCAATCAAATACCATCAAAAGAAAGCTCTATTTGTGGTAAGAAAAGGACGCAAATTTCGTTTGGGTGCAATATTGCATGACCGCGCAATTACCAGTTAAAGCAGCGCAGTGCGAAATTGCAAAAAGACCTCTGGTCCTTAAGGTGTTTATTGGTCCGGAGCTGAAGTGGTTAAAGACAATTATAAATAATTACTAACATATGGAGAAGAACAAACAAAGAACAATATGGTTCAAGTATTTGACACAAATGTTTTATCCATATCACACAATAATTGATTGTGTATTGTTAAATAATTATATAAATATCTTAAAAAAATATGTTTCCATTCTATTTAAACCCTGTGGTGACCTTGTGTTGAGTGTGTGTATCCACTACACCTCACAATGGAACAGCATATGGTGTGTATCACCCTCTTTTACTGGTTTTCTTAACCTGTTCAATGCCTTTTTTTGGGCAGATTCAAACCATGTATGGGCAGGCTGATTGTACCTTAGTTGATCAATGGATTTTACATTTACATTTTACAACTTTACATGCGACTATTGCTAGTGGCTGTTATAGCTAGAAATAATCAATGTGTTCTCCCTGCAGGGACAGCTTTCCCCGTCGGGAGAACGCAATGGCTCTGCAGGAGGGATTCCCCCCCATCAACACTGACTGTGGCCAACCCATGGTTTCCAGAAAGAAAATCACAGCTTAAGTCCTGACTAACTGAAGGAAAAAAAAAAGGTTCCTGTGAATCTTGGACTTCAGTTACTATGATGGGTCCCTATTATGTGTTTTCATTGTGATTTTAGTTGGGAAAAACAGATGCATGTAAAGGGCTAATGCTCCACACATGAGAGATATGGCCATAAACATTGGAGTGAAAGCAATAATTCTGGGGCCTCAATTCACAATTAACTCTACATTGATAACTTGTAAGGTCTTTTAAAGGATTGTCAATGGACAATTTTGGGTACCATCGTTTTTTTTTGCCATTTCACGGCAAAATGGGAGAATGGAGAATTTTAAGGCTTGACATGGTGAATATTTATTTATTCAAAACAAACCCATTTTTTATATTTTACAAACAATCAGAGATTTTTTGGTGTTTTGGGCACTAAAATAATTTTGATGGGTTCTTTTCTCCCCGAAAACATGCATTTCATAAACAGTTGCAAGAAATACCAAGCAACATAAAAAAATTGAAAGTCTCTGCTTTCCGAAAATATAAAAATGGTTTAAGGGTTTTCCAGCAAAAAAATGAAGATTTTAACACGTGTGAAAAAATGTAAAAAAATTCCCGGTAGACAAGTGTTTAAAGCGGTTGTATAGTCCTTTTTTTTTACTTTTACCTACAGGTAAGCCTATAATAAGGCTTACCTGTAGGAAAATAATATCTCCTAAACCTGTATGGTTTAGGCGATATTCCCCTCGCAATGAGCTGCTGGCTGCAGCGGTTCCTTCGGCGTGTATCGGGTGAGATGTCGGGGCCTCGTTCTAAGGTAAGTATTTCATAATGAGCTAGTATGCTGTGCATACTAGCTCGTTATGCCTTTTCCATTACAGGTCTGAAAAAAAAAAAATTCAGTGGGTTTACTACTACTTTAAGCTTTATCTATTATCATTGTCACACATGAATACCCATGAATACCATTCATTCTCCACAGCAGGACTTAAGGAACCACCAGACATTTCATCTATGGTGTAGTAGGCCAAAAAACAGAAAGGAGCCCCATTAACCACTTAAGCCCCGGACCATTTTGCTGGTCAAAGACCAGAGCACTTTTTGCAATTCGGCACTGAGTTACTTTATTTTTCCCATAAATAGAGCTTTCTTTCGGTGGTATTTGATCACCTCTGCAGTTTTTATTTTTTGCGCTATAAGCAAAAAAAGAGTGACAATTTAAAAAAAAACACATTATTTTTTACATTTTGCTATAATAAATATCACCCAAAAATATATAAAAAAACATTTTTTTCCTCAGTTTAGGCCGATACGTATTCTTCTACATGTCTTTGGTAAAAAAAAAAATAGCAATAAGCGTTTATTGATTGGTTTGTGTAAAAGTTATAGCGTTTACAAAATAGGGGATAGTTTTATGGCATTTTTATAAATATTTTTTTTTTACTAGTAATGGCGGCGATCAGCGATTTTTATCATGACTGCGACATTAGGGTGGACACATCGGATGCTTTTGGCACAATTTTGGGGCCATTGTCATTTATACAGCAATTAGTGCTATACAAATTCACTGATTCCTGTGTAAATGACACTGGCAGTGAAGGGGTTAACCATTAGGGGGGAGTGTAGGGGCTAAGTATGTCCTGGGGAGTGATTCTAACTGTGGGGGGGCATGGCTACATGTGACACATCACTGATCTCTGCTCCCGATCACAGGGAGCAGAGATCAGTGACACTGTCACTAGGCAGAATGAGGAGATGCTTGTTTACATTAGTATCTCCCCGTTCTTCCTCTCCGTGAGGCGATTACGGGTATTCCCGCGGACATCGAGTCTGCGGGACCCGCGACTCTACTCACGGAGCTTGGCGCACGCATGCCGCCGGTGGCGCGCACACGCCCGCAGGCCGACTCTTAAAGGGCAACGTACAGGTACGTAAGTTTGCCTGTACAATCCCTTCTGCCAATGTATATCGGCGTGAGGCGGTCGGCAAGTGGTTAAATGTATTTTTTCTTTCAACATAAATACAACAAAAAGAATACATGTAATTCTATTTCAAAATAGTAGCAGAGACATGTAAGTAATTCCAAAGGAACACGAAAGAATGCTTTTCCATATTTCTGTCTATTATTCTAAAATGATGATGGACCTCTTTGTGTTTTAGAGGTGTGTGAAGTAATGGAACACAAATACCTTCTGTTTTCACGGTTTTGTTGCATAGTATTCTATTGTAGGCATTACTAAATCTTAAAGAGGAAGTAAACCCTGATGAGTTTACTTCCTCTTTCATTCCCTGCAAAGATAAAGCATAATGGACTACTATGCATCGCATAGTAGCCCATTATGTGTCACTTACCTGACACAGGAGCCAGCGAAGTCACCGCTGTCCCCTGTAGTCCGGCGCATCCATCTACTCGGTGGGTCTCGCTGCTCCGCCGCTGTCATTCGGTGAAGCCGCGATGACGTCACTCCCTCGCATGTGCACGGGAGCCGCCATGCGCGGCATATCGCTGTTGACGAGTGCCGCGCTCAGTGCGCCTGCGCGTCGCTGTCTACGGCGCATGCGCCGTAGACAGCGGCGCGCAGGCGCACTGAGTGCGGCACCCATCAACGGTGATAGGCTACGGCTACGGCTCCCGTGCGCATGTCTTTCGGCAAATATATCCTAAACTGTGTAGGTTTAGGAGATATTTCTTGGACCTACAGGTAAGCCTTAATCTAGGCTTACCTGTAGGTCAAAGTGTGTTGTAAGGGTTTACAACCACTTTAAGAGTGCAAAATCTTGTGCAGCTCTGCATAGAAACCAATTTGTTTATTCTTAGTCAAAGCTTAATTGAACAAGCTGAAGTTAGAAGCTACCATGCACAGCTGCACCAGAGTTTGCACTTTCCGCTTTTAGTAAATCAACCTCATTGTGTTCCTTTTGGCCTATCTCGCCAAAGCCTAAAAGGAAAATATGACAGGTTCCCTTTAAAATGCACACATTGCTCTACTCTGTGGACCAATATCTTCCCCCAGTCCCTCTAATTAGTCTTGCTTCTTTTTCAAGGTTGCATGTTCATCTAGGACAACGTGATCAATAGACTGTTCTGATGGGGGTGCTATAATCTTCTCATGGATTCCTCTGGTGCTTATTCGACTTCAGGCCTCGTTGATTTAGAAATCTCAGTCTGTGCCCGGCAAAGTTACCATTACACGTCTACAAAATGGCAAATATTTATATTTGTAATCACCGTGTATCTCCCCTTGCTCGACTTCTCCCAAGGAAGCAGAATGCAACATTTTCCGATGATCAGACAATGCATCAAAACAGAGCTTGTAATTTGTGTCAAAATTTCACTCTGATAAATTTATCAGGGAATTGTCAGGGAAGAGAAGAAGTTTACAAGCTGTCAGTTGGGACAGTTTAGTTTTTAGCACTTAAGCGATGTGTACGACAACTGAATAAATTTGTAGCGTTGACTGATAAATACATACTAGGTGCATAATAGACTCGTTAGAAGTAGCTGGAAAAAGTATGTTCTAATACTACGGAATCAAGTTGTGTCACATAGAATGGACACCATGACTTTATTTTTATCTTTTCACCTTCACTGTCTGCTAATCTCTACTGTTGAAATAAGATAATATGCAGTTTTTTAGTCTTGCGAGGGCCACAGAAGAAGAAGAGGGGAGAAGCTTAGTCAAGATTTTCCTTCCATAGACTCCAGCTCTTTGGGAAATTCCAAGGTATCACTGGACAGTTTGGAGATATAATCCTTGTAGCGCAGAGGTCTTCAAACTTTATAAACAATGGGCCAGTTTACTGTCCTTCAGACTTTAGGGGGGCCAGACTGTGGTCAATGTGGGTAGATAATGCCTCAGCCTTGGTGGTCAGCGGGAGTAAAAAAATTACACAGCACCCCTGTGGTTAGGGGAAGGAAGCATAATAGTGCCCCATCATTGGTATTAGTGGGAGGAATAGTGCCCCCATCATTGGTGTCATTAAGGAGATTAGTGCCCCATTATTGGTGTCAGTGGGAGAAATAGTGCCCTATCTTTGGTGTTAGTGTAAGGAATAGTGCCCCATCAATGGTGCCAGAGGAAGAGTCTCTGCTCCATCATTGGTGTCAGTTGGAGGAATAGTATCTCATATCATTGGAAGGAATGGTGTCCCAAGGGCAGATAAAGGCAAGCAAAGGACAGCCTGTGGACTGCAGTCTGGAGACCACTGCTCTAGATTGTTCAGAGTCTAGCCAATGCCTCCCCATCCCCAAAGCTGGACATGCCCAGTACAACTCTTTGGGGAACCTCTAAAACTATATACAGTATATATCAAATGTCCTAACCTCCTTGACTGATTCCTATTGAACTAAAGAAGCACTGAAGAATGCACACATGCAGCCATTATTATGTTCCACAGTGGACCTCTTTTATGCCCTTGTACACATGGTCGGAGAATCCGTCGGAATGTGTCCTATCGGACCGCTTTGTCGGATAATCCGACTGTGTGTGGTATGACTGTTTCCGTCGAAATATCCAACGGACCAAATTGTCCAACTTGCTGGAAATATTTTCCGACAAACTGGTCCGATCGGACATACTCCGATCATGTGTAGAGAATTCCGATCGGACAAAGTGCCACGCATGCTCAGATCAAATTCCTACATCAAAGCTATTGGCTACTAGCCTGAATGTAGTCCCGACGTAATGAAATTATGTCATCACGTTCTGAAAGATCGGCTTTTCCGACAACTTTGTCCGACCGTGTGTATGCAACAGTTTCGGACACAATCCATCAGACAAAATCCGTCAGACAAAATCCGACGGATTTGGTTGTTGAAATGTCCGACCGTGTGTACAAGGGCTTAGAGGGCAAGAGGTGAGCGCTAATGATGCTGAGTACTACACAGCTGCAACTCAGCAGTGGACTCTGTACAGCACCTTGATAGATGAACTGCCACAATAACACCAGCAAAAACTTGGACTTCCAGGCATGGATCTCAGGCTGAGACACAAAACTAACCACTAGGTCTTCATGACCAATAATAAACTACAAACAACTGCATTTGTGTATATTCCCCCACGGTGCTGAGAACACTGCAATGTGGAAGGATAAATCCCTACAGTGAAGGATATTTAACCCATATGGTTACACCACTCAAGTAGAGTTATACCACCCATCCAGTTGTCTATCTATTATAACACGCAGACCAGAATTTGTTCTTCAAGGCTCCGATGAAGATGAAAATCCTCAAAACACATTAGCCAAGTATTCATTTTATTTTATCCCTTAAAAGGGTATAATTTCATATCATTCCATCTAGTGACAACATTGTTATTATCATTATTGTAATTTTGAATACGTAGTATCTACCTCTGTATAAACCCATTTGTTTATAATAAACATTTTATTATGATCCATGCATCAGGCCACGCACCTTCCTTTCCCTTTTCTACATAGCATTTCGGACTTCCCTTGTCAGCCTAGGCAGCGGGGTATGTACGATCACTCCCTACCAGGAATCACTACCATCTGTGCTAAGGCCCTCCACACCAGCAGGAGAATATCTTTTCCATTTATATATTTTCAGAGGGCAGTGATGAGGCGATATGTTGCCTCCTGACTGCTTGTTTTAACCATCAAAATGCCGACTTATCGCACCATTGCAGGAAGGTTGTGGCACGACACTATTCACTTGAATGGACTGCGTTCAGTGGCGATACCACCAGCCAAATGCAATATGCTGTTTAATTTCAATTGTGTAAGGCCCTGACCAGCATCATATTTCTGTTTAGGCAGGCAATCTTATAAATGAAAAACATTCAAACTGGAGATAAATACACCCCTTTGTTTACAGTGCAGAGGTCTCCCTCATATTATTTGCTCTTCTGGTCAAATGTTCTTAGCCTGTTATTTTTGGTGATTCAAAAGGCCACACATAGTTTGCCACCATCCCTTGATAATATATGAATAACCTCAAAAGGTGGGATTTTATGGGCAATAATAAATATACAAAAGAAATGTATGCGTATAAAAAAATTTAATTTATTATAGAAAATTTATTAAAAAGATCTCATGTTGCATCATCAACATGAGATCTTTTTAATACATTTTCTATAATAAATTATAATTTTTTATATGCATACATTTCTTAAGTATATTTTTTATTGCCCATAAAATCCCACCTTTTGAGGTTATTCATATAATGACCTTAGCCTGTGGTATTGGGTGTTTTTCTCTGTTGGTTGAATGTACTTTTAACTCCTTTGGTCAAAGGCTATTTTCTTAAAGAAAAAGCAACAAATAGATACTAAGATTTTACACATCTTACGAACATTACAGGTGTTATTGAATGCTAATAACATCCACACAGTTTTTTTTTAATGAATAAGCTCCTTCATGATCATTTTAAAATTGAACTGAACATTTCCAACCCATTCAATCTCTTTCATCTTCTGTTCAAAACTGTGAAATTGATGAAAAGTAAACAAATTAGTAGTGAGAAAAAAAATATGTTCCATTAGATCAGATTAGAATCAAAAAGTGGAAATAATACTTTAACTGGCCAGGACTAGCCTGCTTGTCCCTTCCACATACAAGTGAGTTCGCAAGCTGAGCCAATCCACTTGGATGAGGTCAGAAGTGTGATATCATCAGCAAAAAGCTAAAACATTACTATTGGCCCTTTATTTAAAGAAATAATGTCTATGTTACAATAGATCGCTATTAACGTCTATAAACCTCTATGGTTATTAAAAAAATATATAATGAAGCAGGTGCTGGAGAAACACACTAAAGCTAAGTTTACACGTAAAAACGGGCACTTTGAGACACTTATCCACAAGTGGTATAATATACACTATATTGTCCAAGGTATCTTTACATGCACTTGAACCTTAATGGCATCCCGGTCTTAGTCTGTAGGGTTTGATAATGAGTTACATAGTTACTAAGGTTGAATAAAGACACCATTCCATCCAATTCAACCTGAGTGAGTGTGGGTGCGTGATTACAATTGTCCCTATCCCTGTACATTGTCTCATTAAGATGCTCATGTATATTATTATTATTTATGGTACCCATATAGCGGTATAAATTTATGCTCCACACATACATTGCCATTTACGCTCCACACATAAATCGGTCCCTACTCTCAAGGAGCCCACAATCCAAGGTCCCCAACTAACATTCATATACTAGGGCCAATTTTGGACAGAAGCCAATTAACCAGCATGTCTTTGGAGTGTGGGAGGTAACTGGAGTACCCAGAGGAAACCGACGCAGGCACAGAGAGAACATGCAAACTCCAGGCAGGTAGTGTCATGGTTGGTATACGAACCAGCGACCCTTTTTACTGCTAGGTGAGAGTGCTACTCAGTACACCACTGTGCCGCCCTGTAAACTTTGTCCCACAAAGTTGGGAGCATGAAATTGTCCAAAATGCCTTTGTACGCTGACGCTTTCCCTTGCAAAAAAAAAAAAAACTCCACACCATAATACCCTCTCCATCAAATGATTTGGACCAGTGCACAAAGCAAGGTCCATAAAGACATGGATGAGCGAGTTTCGAGAGGAGGAACTTGACTGGCCTGAGTCCTGACCTCAACCGAATAGAACACCTTTGGGATGAATTCGAGTGGAGACTGAGAGCCAGGCCTTCTCTCCAACATCAGTGCCTGACCTCATAAATGCGCTTCTAGAAGAATGGTCAAACATTTCCATAGACACACTCCTAAACCTTGTGGACAGCCTTCCCAGAAGCTGTTAAAGTTGCAAAGGGCGGGCCAACTCAATATTAAATCCTACGGACTAATACTGGTATGAAATTAAAGTTCATGTGCGTGTAAAGGCAGGCACCCCAATACTTTTGACAATATGGTGTATATTTAATCTCAATCCCCAAACTGCTGGTGCTTTGCATATACAACTGCAAAACATATTAAGAGCATTCTCAAAAATAAAGACAAGCTGGACAACGGCCATAAGCTAAAGCACTGACAATTCAAGATGGATGAATAACACGATAGTTGCTAAAAGTTAACCACTAAATTACAGAAAAGGATGAACGTAGTACCAATGTGACCCAACCTCAGCACAAAGCTGTAAAGTACTGTATTTATCGGCATATAACACGCACGTTTTTTCCCCTTAAAATCAGGGGAAAATCGTGGGTGCGTGTTATATTATGTTTCTCAGCTTCTCTGCCGTTCTCGGCAGCTTTTGACTATTTTCAGCTATTTTCAGCCGCACTTGGCTGTTCTCGGTGACTTTCGGAAAGCCGAAAGCCGCCGAGAATGGCCGAATACGGCCGAAATTAGCTGAAAGCCGACGAGAACCGCCGAGAGCTACCGAGCGCCGCTGAGATACACAGGACATCCGCTCTGTATCTCGGCGGCGCCATTTTTAAACAGCAAGCCAATAAAGACACTGACAAGGCTGCAAATGACAAGGCTGCAATGCAAGGCTGCAAATGACACTGACAAGGCTGCATTAACCACTTCCCACCTGGCCAATGTACATATACGGCCGGGTGGGAGCTCTCTACTTCTGAGAGGATGTTCAGGAACGTCCTTCAGAAGGAGGGGAATCGCGCGCGCGCGTGCCTGCGCAGCGGCACGATCCCAATGTGCTCGTGTCACCCGGACACGGCGCATCTCGGATCGGCAGGAGGGCTCTGTGATTGGCCTTCCTGATCACATTACGGCCAGGGCCGCTGATAGGGCAGTACAACCAGCCCTGTTGTACCGGGCCCGGCCAGCAGGGGGGGCCCGAGCAGCTTTTAACTTCTAGCTAAAAAAAAACAAAAAAACGAAATAACTATATTAACCTGCACCCACTTGATTACTAACATATATAAGGAATATATATTCATTTCCTGGGCCCCATCAGGTTACCAGAGGGGCCCAGGAGGTGAAAGCAGAAGAGGGACTTTTTTTCTATTTTCGGGTGCAGGGATACAATGCTGTGCCGCATGCTGCTCTCAGTATACCTGCACAAACTAAAGTTCTTCCTGCTCACTGTATGCCTCTCCGGCGGATGGATATTACTGTTATACGGCTCCCTTCATCCAGTAAGTGCTGCAGCTTGAGGGACTTATCACTGGGACGGCTGAGACAGACAGAGCAGCAGGAGTAATCTGGACAATGGCAGTGGTGCACAGGCAAGCAGTCCCCTGCACACACACACACACACTGACAGGTCACACTATTGTAGCATGTGCAGTCCCTAGACTCTGTGTGCTCATGGTTATTATCATTATGATGATCAGAGCACAGTAGGTGCTGTATGACTGTCAGTGTAACATGGCTGTGTGGTGCTGACTTTCCTGATATATGACTGTACTGTGTGTTACAGACTATAACTCAGCACAGCCATAACAAAGTCAGCATCACACAGTCATGTTACACTGACAGAGCCACACAGCACCTGCTGTGCTCTGATCATCATAATGATAATGACCATGAGCACATAGTGAGATGCTACTTTTACACATGTGATGGGGGAAGGGACAGTAAAAATACATAGCCAAGCTGCATTTTTACCACCCCCAAACCACTCTCCTTTCATAACCTTTCACCCAAGCTTTGCAATTAGGTCCTTTTTCATGCAGACCTGATTGAAAGCTCCGTATGAAGACACAAACTGAATGGGCACAGATGTCAAAACACTGACATCTCTCCCATTCAGATGCAGTTATGATTGGTGGGGCGCTGTAAATGTTAAATGTTCCAGCTCCTGCCTCCTGCCCTGACAGCATGGAGGCAGGGGTGGGGTTATGGGCGGAGCCAGGATGGGTTGTGGGCGGGGTCAATGGGGCCCCGTCAGGTAGGCTGTATGGGGCCCCATGATTTCTAACAGCGGCCCTGATTACGGCCGTATCCAATCACGGTCGTCATGTGAGGTAAACAAACAGCCGGTTGCTAGGCAATCGGCTCTCCTCTCCTCACACGGAAGTCGTCGCTGAGGAGAGGAGAGCAGATCGCTGCAGCCGGCTGGTGATCAGTGAGTATAAGCTGTTTTTACAGCTTTTTACTAACTGATCACCAGTCAAGTATAAACCTACAGTGTAAACACACATGTCACCACAATACACGTCACCACACATGTCCCCAAAACACACATGTCCCCAAATAATAAGAAGACATGTCCCCAAATAAAAAAACACATGTCCCCCACATATGTCCCACTAAAATCACATGTTCCAATGATTATCTGCACACATATGTACGTGATCACCTGCACACATATGTACATGATCATTTGCGTACATATGTCTGTGATCACACAAACCAATTATTATACACTTAACGGAATTTTTTTTACCAAAAACATGTAGCAGAATACATTTTGGCTTAAATTTATGACAAAATTTGATTTTATTGGATTTCTTTTAAAATAGAAAAAAGAAAATATTGTTTTTTTTCCAAATTTCCGTTTTTTTTTGCGCTTATATCGCAAAAAATAAAAAACGGAGTTGTGAATAAATACCACCAAAATAAAGCTCTATTTGTACAAACAAAATGATAAAAATTTCATTTGGGTATAGTGTAGCATGACTGCACAATTGTCATTGAAAGTGCGAGAACGATGAAAGCTGAAAATTGGGCTGGGAAGGAAGGGGGCGAAAGTGCCCTGTATTGTAGTGGTTAATGGGCATTTAAATGTAAGTTTTTTTCCTTAAACTTCCCTCCTAAAAGTTTTTTTCTTTAAAAATTCCCTCCTAAACTTGGGGTGTGTGTTATACGTCGGTGCGTGTTATACGCAGATAAATACGGTATGTAAGATCACCTGTACATCTATTATATGCGTTGCGAAACACAATGCCTAGCCCTGTGTACAGAGCACAAAACTTAGATCTTGTGCAGTTGGAAAAATGTACTTGGTTTGAAAACTTTACCCCGAGTTTCCTACATTTACATTTGGAGAACCAAGTTATGCTTTCAACTTACTAACCCTCATTTCACTAAGCTATAACACACGGGTTCTTTGCCAAAATTATCATTATCGTCACCCTTGTGACTTGTTATTTTCAGTTGTTATTGACTCCTCTGTGCTGAAAATGAAGGCTGTTATGGCAATGCCAATTATGATAGATTAGTAAATTGAACATAATATCTGTTGCCAGCTGTCTTTGTGAAAACTCAATAATGATACAGGCAGCCAACTCATGAATAATTTCAATGAAGAATGCTATATAAAATAATGCTGATCTATGTTCGGATGCTGCCATGGACTCAAGTGGGAATCTTTCAATTGTGATAACTTGTACAACCCAGTGACGTGTAGACTCCTGTTGTTTGCAGACCTCAAAGCCAAACATCAGCTCCCCACACCACTTTTGTACTCATATATACAATTTAAACATTTTTTTCCTCCCTAAATCCCCCTCATTATCTTTAGAGAAGCCCACCACATTTTTGAACTTTTATGTGCCAATGGCCTATATGAACCCCAACTAATTTCGTCCACATATAAAAATGTTAATGATCCCTCTCCCTTAATGGCATCCACTCATAACTATATGAAATGGACCCATATATTACAGTGACCTATATCTCTAACAGATTGGGGGGAAATTTCGAAGTCCTTGTCCAAAATCTCACACTGTGTAGTGCAGAGAGAAACTTCAATTAAGATTTTGCTCTTTTGGTATAGAACCCCGGACATCCTACATGCCCACAACCCAACAGCTCCTAGACGATGTTGGAGATGTAATGAAGCTACGAGCACCTGCATTTTTTGGGAGCGCCCTTCTATTAGCCCTTTCTGGACTCAAATTCAAGAGCTTTTGCAGAAGTTATTAAACACCCCCGTACCTCGGAACCCCATACACTTTTTATTAGGCCTCTCCTTTTCAGGTATCTCTAAAGCCTCAGCGAGATTAGCGTCTTTCATCTTACTAGCTGCAAAATGAGTTATACCTAGAAACCGGCTGTCCACTTCACCCTCCACTTTCCATCAATTTCTTTCTACAGTGGCTGATATAGGTAGGATAGAACATCTGACTGCATTGATCGAGGATTCACTACCTTTTATAAGATGTGGAAAGTTTGGGATGAATCTTAAATACACTGTCCCGTTTACAGCGCCTGTTATGCTTCTGGTGACGTTTGCGTTTTCTGGTCTCCTTGGTGTCAACTAGTTGTTATATTGTCTTTATGATTCTTTGATGTTTTACTTCTTTCTATTATTTTGTATGGTATAGTACATATGCATTGTTGATCCGAGATGGAAGACCTTATCTGACTATACCATGCTCTCGCTATGTCAAACCCAGCTGTACATGTAATGCTTCTTTATGTTGAAATGCTTTATGGACTGCAATGTAATATTTATAAAACTGTTACAAATAAACAATTAACCACTTCCGGACTGCCCATCGTCATTATACATCGGTACTTTGAAGAGGAATATCATTGTTATGGCAGCAGCTAACTGCCATAACTCCGGTAGCCTCTTCTTCAGCGGGCGGTCTGCTTCAAGATAAAAGTGATCTCTGTGGCAGATTCGCTGCAAGATCACTTTTATCGGTGGTGGGAGAGGGGCCCTCCTCCTCCCACCTCAGTCCGGTGTCCTCTGCCACTTACCGGAGCCATTGGTAGTGGCGGAGGCGACCAGATGTTGTCCCTTGTGTGACATGGAGATGAGTGAGGGGAAGAGGGCCCCCACCCATCTCCATATCATTGCAGGGCGGAAGTGAGGTCAAAACGTCACTTCCGGCCATAGCTCTTAACCGCTTGCCGACCGCCTCACGGCGATATACGTTGGCAGAAGGGCTCGTAAGGCAAACTAACCTACCTGTACGTTGCCCTTTAAGAGGTGGCCAGCGGGCACGTGCACATGCCCGCGGAAAGCTCTGTGAGTCAGGTCGCGGGTCCCATGGACTCGATCCCCGCGATCGCCTCACAGGGAGGAAGAACAGTGTCACTGATCTCTGCTCCCTGTGATCGGGAGCAGAGATCAGTGACGTTTCACACATAGCCACGTCCCCAGGGCACACTTAACCCAAAATGTTTTTTTATATATTTTTGGGGGATATTTATTATAGCAAAATGTAAAAAATAATGCGTTTTTTTTCAAAATTGACACTTTTTTTTGTTCTCTGGTCAGGAATGGGGTAAATTCTTCAGGGCTGAAGTGGATATAGGGCCATTTTTTTTTGTATTGTTTTAAATGAAAAAAATATTATTATTTTTTTTAAATTGCATTTTAGTGTAAATATGAGATGTGAGGTCTTTTGGACCCCAGATCTCATATTTAAGAGGTCCTGTCATGCTTTTTTGCTATTACAAGGGATGTTTACATTTCTTGTAATAGCAATAAAAATTACACATTTTTTTTAAAAGAGCAAAGTAAAAATAAAAAATTAAAAGGTAAAATAAATAAAATATTTTTTTTTTTAAATGTGCCCGGTCCCGACAAGCTTGCATGCAGAAGCGAACGCAAACGTGAGCAGCGCCTGCGTATAAAACTGGTGTTCAAACCACACATGTGAGGTATCGCCATGATTGGTAGAGTAAGAGCAATAATTCTAGCCCTAGACCTCCTCTGTAACTCAAAACATGCAACCTTTGGAAATTTTTAAACGTCGCCTATGGAGATTTTTAAGGCTAAAAGTTTGTCTCCATTCCACGAGCGGGCGCAATTTTGAAGCGTGACATGTCGAGTATCAATTTACTCTGCATAACATTATCTTTCACAATATAAAAAAAAATGGGCTAACTTTACTGTTGTCTTATTTTTTAATTAAAAAAAGTGTATTTTCTCCAAAAAAAGTGTTCTTGTAAGACCGCTGCGTAAATACGATGTCACAGAAAGTATTGCAATGACCACCATTTTATTCTCTAGGGTGTTAGAAACATTTTTTTTTATAATTTTTAGGGGTTCTAAGTAATTTTCTAGCTAAAGCTCCAATCACGGCCGTCATGTGATGTAAACAAACAGCCGGTTGCTAGGCAATCGGCTCTCCTCTCCTCGCACAGAAGTCATCGCTGAGGAGAGGAAAGCAGAACGCTGCAGCCGGCTGATGATCAGTGAGTATGGGCTGTTTTTTACAGCTTTTTACTCACTGATCACCAGTCTAGTGTAAACACACAACACACCACACAGTACAAACACAGTCCCCACATATGTCCCCAAAACACACATGTCCCCAAAACACACATGTCCCCAAATAATAAAAACACATGTCCCTAATAATAAAAACATGTCCCCCACATATGTCCCACTAAAATCACATGTCCCAATGATTATCTGCACACATATGTACGTGATCACCTGCACACATATGTACATGATCATTTGCGTACATATGTCTGTGATCACACAAACCAATTATTATACACTTAACGGAATTTTTTTTACCAAAAACATGTAGCAGAATACATTTTGGCTTAAATTTATGACAAAATTAGATTTTATTGGATTTCTTTTCAAATAGAAAAAAGAAAATATTGTTTTTTTTCAAATTTCCGCTTTTTTTGTGCTTATATCGCAAAAAATAAAAAACAGAGTCGTGAATAAATAACACCAAAATAAAGCTCTATTTGTGCGAACAAAATGATAACAATTTCATTTGGGTACAGTGTAGCATGACCGCGCAATTGTCACTGAAAGCACTAGAGCGATGAAAGCTGAAAATTGGGCTGGGAAGGAAGGGGGCAAAGTGCCCTGTATTGTAGTGGTTAAGTAAAAAAAAAATAATGCTGATGATTTAAGCACTGTAAAACTAATTCAGGAATGGCTGAAAGTATATCTATGGCAAAACATTTTTCTTCAGTTTTTGATACAGTAAGGAGAGGTTACATCCCCAATAATTTTAGTTTTTTGCGTACATCAGGACTGCAAAAATAAATATATATTACGCCATCTGCACACTGCCTCAGCATATAGTATTTTTGCTGTAATCTTTGAGGATGAATGCATGACGCATTAGAAGTCAGTGACGGCTTTCCATAGCTACCATTCTACTTTAAATCTCCTTCATCCTTCAAATAACTTTATAGAATAATGGTTCACAAATGGCACAAAAATACCATTCATGACATACACTATTGGGAAAGTATTGGGATGCCTGCCTTTACACGCACATAAACTTTAATGGAATGCCAGTCTTAGTCTGTAGGGTTCAATATTGAGGTGGCCCACCCTTTGCAGCTATAACAGCTTCAACCCTTCTAGGAAGGTTGTCCACAAGGTTTAGGAGTGTGTCTATTGCCGCGTTCACACGATCGAATTGTCCGGCGGAATTGGTTCGGCAAACAATCCCGCAAGTCCGGCGATTTCTAATGCGATGACGTACAGCACGTACGACGGGACTAGAAAAAGGATGTTCAATAGCCAGTAGCCAATAGCTTCCTTCTCGTACTTGCTTCAGAGCATGCGTCATTCTTAGTCCGCCGGACTAGCACACTGAGGATCGGATTGTCCGCTGAAAGCCAAGTCCGGTGGACAAATTTTGAGTCAAAACTACTTTCTAAGTCCGCCGGACTTTACGATGAAAAAGTCCGCTGGAGCCCACACACGATCGAAATGTCCGGCGTACTGTGGACACATTTGTCAGGTCAGGCACTGATGTTGGACAAGAAGGCCTTGTTCAAGGTCTCCACTCTAATTCATCCCAAAGGTGTTCTAACGGGTTGAGGTCAGGATTCTGCAGGCCAGTCAAGTTCCTCCACCTCAAACCCGCTCATCTATGTCTTTATGGACCTTGCTTTGTGCACTGGTCCAAAACATTTGGTGGGGGGGGGGGGGATTATGGTGTTGGGTTGTTTTTCAAGGGTTGGGCTTAGTCCCTTAGTTCCAGTGAAGGAAACTCTTAAGGCATCAGCATACTAAGACATTTAGGACAATTTTATGCTCCCAACTTTAGTGGGAACAGTTTGGGGATGGCCCTCTCCTGTTCCAACATGACTGTGCACCAGTACACAAATCAGGGTCCATGAAGACATGGATAAATACGTTTGGGTTGAAGGAACTTGACTGTCCTGCGCAGAGTCCTGACCTCAACCCGATAGAATACCTTTGGAATGAATTAGTGTGGAGACTGCAAGCCAGGCTTTCTCCTTTACATCAGTGCCTGACCTCACAAATGTGCTTCTGGAAGAATGGTCAAACATTCCCATAGACACACTCCTAAACCTTGTGGACAACCTTCTAAGAAGAGTTGAAGCTGTTATAGCTGCAAAGGGTGGGCCAACTCAATATTGAACCCTACGGACTAAGACTGGCATGCCATTAAAGTTTATGTGCATGTAAAGACAAGCGTACCAATACTTTTGGTAATATAGTGTATATACCAGCATTCCAAGATGGACTGAAGCTATTCTGAGGGCAAAGGATGGCCCAACTCCTTATGAGTTTTTTTATATAAATTTCTTGTTATTTGATATTGTATTATGCACCTTGTATATAACAGATCATTTATATTGTAAACAATTTTTATAAACCAGAAATCTTAAAGTACTTTATACTAAACTTTATAACAAAACCCAACACATTCCTGTTTAAGTAGATCACCTTTTTTGGTCTTTGCTTTGCCATATTTTATTTTTTATTTTACACAAAATACATTTTCTGCTGTTATTGGTATGATATACGTGGTGACATTTTGAAGGATTATTGAAAAGCTTTTTGTAGTTGAGATAATGACTTTCAAAGCACTTACCATGCCATGCCAGTCAGATGAGGCATTTTTATTCTTCACCATAGAGATATTAATAATAATGTTATCATGTGGACTGTGAATGACACCACACTTAATGGGAATGCGGCTGTCAGTTAAGCACCGTCCGTTGCCTTGTTGCTAAGGAAAGTTCATAAATCACTTAAATATTTGCCGTATTTTACTTGCGAATCATTATTAATGTTGGAGAAGGGTTCAATCCTGAATTTTTGACATTGAAACAAGAAACATGCCTGGTTGTGCTGTTTCCATGTGCCAGTCTTCTCTTTTAATTAGTTCTCTTTTTGTTTATAATCTTTTAATTAAAACAACAATGGTAGGCAACAACATTGATTAAGTGAACTGCTAATATCATCCATATTGTCACTATTCTAAGTTTACCGGGTTCTTGCAGTTTTATGATAACTCAAGTTTGTATTGAATATTCTCCCTTTCTTGGCTGAGCTTGGCTTTAGAAGAGCCCCTGGGGAGATGGCAGTCTATTGCCAGTAATTCAGTTGTGAAAGATGGTCCTGTAAAAGTGTAGAAACACGTACTAGGTTCAAGACAAATCGCCCTAGAAGATATTCAGAATTCCTCGCTGTTTTGCCTTGACAGCTCCACTACGAGCATTAACAGGTAAGAATGTTAATATTTGATTTAATCTAAACCTCTGCTGACTTAGGGGAGCAGGATTACGAGTTAAAGTGAAACTAGAGGACTAGGAAATGCAAATTGCAAAGAGGTAATTTTTTTGGGGGTAGAAGAGATTTTGTATGACTCTTCTGTAAAAAAAAAAAAAAACCCTTTCCCCTAAATAAATTGCCCAAATCATCCTCTCCGCTCCTCCCAACACCTCCTGCTCTCTTTGTTACCTTCTCCCCTGCTCTCCTCCAGGACTTCTCCAGAGCCTCTCCCATCCTCTGGAACTTCCTGCCCCAGTATGTCCAGTCAGCTCCTACAATGTCCACCTTTTTGGCGATCCCGGAAAACTCACTTATTCAGGGAAGCCTGCCGCACTTCCACCTGAGAACTGTACCCGAGCCACCACCATCAGATCATCCCCTGCAGCTATTACCTTTTGTATCGCCTTCCCCTCTCTTTTGTATTGCCTTCCCCTCTCTCCACGAGCAGGGCCCCCCTTGTTCCTTCTGTATTGAACTGTATTGTAATTGTACTGTCCCCCCTCTACATTGTAAAGCGCTGCGAAAACTGTTTGCGCTATATAAATGTAGCACTGACTCCCGAAGGAGCGGCTGGTTTTATTGGGCTTACCGTTACCTTCTTCACCTCGGTTTGCATCTAGGGGTTTCCCGTGGTAGATGGCCCAAGAACTATAGAGACTGACAACAGATCTGCTTAAAGGGATTTTTATTTGCAAAAACGTAGTTAACGCACAGTCTCTAGTAGGGTGGCACAGTGGTGTAGTGGTTAGCACTCTCACCTAGCAGTAAAAAGGGTCGCTGGTTCAAATCCCAACCACGACACTACCTGCCTGGAGTTTGCATGTTCTCCCTGTGCCTGCGTGGGTTTCCTCTGGGTACTCCAGTTTCCTCCCACATGCCAAAGACATGCAGGTAGGTTAATTATATAGGGACGGTTGTAGACATTCACTCAGGATGGACTGGTGTCTTTATTCAACCTTACTAACTATGTAACTACGTCTCTCAGCATAGGATCAGGGGGTTTAGGTGAAAAGTCCAGGTACTC
The DNA here is from genome assembly GCF_037356315.1 of Lithobates pipiens. Lineage (NCBI taxonomy): Eukaryota > Metazoa > Chordata > Amphibia > Anura > Ranidae > Lithobates > Lithobates pipiens. The sequence continues at coordinate 261,001,767 of NW_027507790.1, forward strand.
TTAATGTCAAAGATAGTATAGGAAAACTCTCTTACTTTGAATAAATCCAGAGAATAGCCATTCACAGCTGGATCTTTACCCTGGTTGGATAGTCCTTCTCTCACCAGGCCTACCAGCCAACAGGGTGCTTGAGTCAGGAACAAGTCTCTGCCACAGACTTTGTTATAGAACACGTGTAAGGAAACTGGAAAACTTGTAGAACGCTAATATGGTACCAGTATCTTGCAGCCGGTCCGACGATACTGCACAAGATTGGATTCACTTAGGTCCTTCAGCTTTACCAGGTTCTTGTTGAGAAACCAACCCTTGCGTGGCCTTCTCCCGTAGAGTCGTCCCCTGGATAACTTCGAAGTTGCTGGGCCTCTCCACAATTTGAGACGGCACCAGACCACCTCCGAATCCTTCCTTTAGTTTCCTTGCCTCCGGCTAGCCAGCCCCGAGACATAAAGTCGGGTGTATAGGCATCCTGGGGGCTGGTCAGGAGCACCTGGACCATGTAGTCAGAACATACCTCTGGACCGGAACCCCGAAACATGTGATATCCGCATCTTAAGTACCCTCTCATAGAAAGCACAGCAAGAGTTACACTCCCACTGGGCTGACTCCGAGAGAAAGTAATCTTAAAGCACCCAACCAGACTGTGTTACCATGCCTGCCAGAAGTGGCAGCGCCCCCCATGGCCTGACAGAACACCCTGTAGTCTAGTCAGACTGATGCTGAGGTCAAAATTTGGAGTAATTGAAAAGAAAAATTTCCCCAAAGTGGCAGCAAAATAGAATAATTAAAGTAATTATTTATTTATAATATCAAAAGCATGACATGATGGTTAAAACAACATGAGCTCCAGTAGGAAATAAAAACTAAACTGAAAGTACACTTGCAGACAAAGAATGTTGACAATTTTGAAAAATGATGTTGACGCGTTTCAACCCAGAATACCAGGGTCTTCTTCTTTATTTATTTTGATAAATGAGTGGACCAACCTTATGTTGGGCTATGAAACAGATTTTGAGCAGGGGGATTGAGTCGAGACTCAGATCTCATCCCTCACTCAAAAGCTTAATAGAGTCCTTGAGAAGAAATCTGCAATCTTTTGGCACATTAAGTCATTTGATAGATATGGCCGGGAGAAAATTAACCCATTGGGACTTCGGGTCCAAATTTTTCCAAACTTGGATCAGATTAGCAATGACTGTAAAAAAGAATAGGAAGAAAATCTAAATTTGTGTTCCTAGGAAATGATGGCAATCCTCACTAGGGAATATAATAAACAAATTGCACTGGTGGATATAGAAATTAACAATTTAGAATTGGCACTAAAACCATTTGAACAGCATGCCCTGTATTTGGACCTACAGGCGAAACTTCGGGATGACCTGTCGACCCATGATAAGGGCATACTGCATAAAAAAGAGTTGAAGTTCTGGAGGGATAAAATGGCCTTCTCGGAGGGTCGAGCATATAAATGGAACACTAATACACAAACCAATTCCTACATGGAGATCCTTTAAAAACCTTTTCTCTCCTCGGGTAGCTCCAAGACACTCCAAATCCACACGACCCGGACCGGGATAGTAATCAGGCAATATGACTTATGAGAAGTCACACTCAAGATGACCCCCCCAAGAAAGACAGATCAAGAAAGGAAGTCGTAGCGACGAAACTAGTCAGGGCTTGCCTCATAGTTTTAAACTATTCTGACTGATGACTGTGTTAAAAACTTTTACTGAATAAACGTAAAATGGAATTATACTATTGGTGCCTTTTTTCTGTCCGAGAAAACAGTGGAATCCACAAGATAAGCTGTGACACCTGTTCTGATGCTTGAGGTTAGCTGTGGTATATCTATCCGTGCCTGATATATCCATCCCTCCGGTGAGTGTGAACCCCGAAGGGGAGTGTGATACATGGGCTTCGGTGTGGGGAGACTTACTGTGTGACATAGCAAGATTATCATCTGAGGTTTCTGGGACTTTTCTCACACCATCTTTCAATCTTTTTTTTCACCCTGTGTGTTATATACACATGAAAGCTAATCATAGACTTTATGATAGTAGCGCTGCTATAACAAACATAGACACCTGAGTTGATGTGATGTTAATTTTCCTATATAAATCCTGTATAATAATAATAATAATACTATACCAAGTTTACCAGGACCATGCAGTTTAATGATAACTTAGGTTTTATTGAATATTCTCCCTTTCTAGGCTGAGCTTTGCTTTAGAAGAGCCCCTGGGGAAATGGCATCTTCTTGCCAGTAATTCAATTGCGTATGAAGGTCCTTTAAAAGAGTAAAAACACATACTAGGTTCAAGAAGACACATCGTTCTAGAAGACATTCCTTGCTGTTATGCCTTGAAAGCTCCACTTTCAGAAATACCCTGTGTATAAAAGACAAAACATACGTGAAATCAGGGCTTTTTTTTCTCAGAAAATAGGTGTAGGTACTCCCCTCTTCCAAGTCACCCCTTGCCTCTTAGCACTGTCCCTCAGTGTTAATTTTGCCAGCGAATTTCAATTTAGTTTTAGTCTTTAGTCTTAGCCCTTGTACACACAGTCAGACATTCCGACGGAAAATGTCTGATCGGACCATGTTGTCGGATAATCCGACTGTGTGTGGGCTCCATTGGACTGTTTCCGTCAGAATATCTGACGTACAAAGTTTTAGAGCTGGGCTATAAAACTTTCCGACAACATGATTCGATCGGACTTTGTCCGATTGTGTGTAGAGAATTCCGATCAGACCAAGTGCCACGCATGCTCAGATCAAATTCCTAGACCAAAGCTATTGGCTACTAGCCTGAACGTAGTCCCGTCGTAACGAAATAACGTCATCACGTTACGTACGATCGGATTTTCCAACAACTTTGTCCTACCGTGTGTATGCAACACAAGTTTCGGACAAAATCCGACGGATTTTGTTGTCGGAATGTCCGACCGTGTGTACAAGGGCTTAGGACTAAAACGGCATTTTAGTTTTAGTCTCATTTTAATCTTCTGCAATTGTTTTAGTTTTAGCCGTATTTGGTCGACTAAATCTGCAGTATATTTTAGTCTACTAAAATGTCCAGGGCTGCATGTGTGGACGAGGATGGAAAACTGTGAAAGAATTATTTTATTTATTGTAAAATGTATTGCTTTGTGATGGGCCATTTGCAGACAGAATACCATGCAATTTCTGGATTTGAGAAATCTTTTAGGACATTATAAATAAAAGCATAAGATATTTCAATGATAGTAGATGCCTTTTAGATGTAATTTCCCTTTGGGATTAATAAAATATTTTGAATCTAAATATGTGTGGGTGGCCTCAAAAGACCCTTTCTTCTTTGGTCTTCCAAGCTTTAGTAATGTTTTCTGAACCTAGTACCAAACCAAAACCCAATCACTTTAATGACACGTACACACGACTGGACCTTCCGGCAGACTAGGTCCGATGGGATCAGTCTGTCGGACAATCCGATCGTGTGTGGGCTAGTCCGATCATTTTCCCCAAAATAAAAATCAGATGGACCTAGAAATAGAACATGTTTCAAATCTATCTAACGGACTAAAAATCTGGAAAACCGTTCATCTGTGTGCTAGTCCGATGGACCAAATATGACGCAAGGGCAGCTATTGGCTACTGGCTATTAAACTTCCTTGCTTAGTCCCGATTACGTCATCACGTTCAAAATGAATGTACTTTCGAACGGACTTAGTCCGTTCATGTGTGGCCAAGTCTGTTCATTTGGAAAGTCCTTCGGAACTCCGTCGAAAGTCCATGGTGAAGACCATCAGACCATCAGACCTTGTCTGCTGGAAAGTCCAGTCGTGTGTACGTGGTATAAGGCCACACCTGCAAGCTAAGCTCTAAAGAATTTTTATTTAGTTTGTTTAAGGCTTATATATCATTTCCCTTTGGGATTAATAAAGTATTTTGAATTTAAATATGTTTGGGTGGCCTCAAAAGACCCATTCTTCTTTGGTCTTCCAAGCTGAGGTCACAAACTGAGGCCGCGTACACACGGGCGGATTGTCTGTCCAACTTAGTCCGCTGAACCGTGTTTCAGCGGACAATCCGCTCGTATGTGGGCTTCAGCGGACTTTTTCAGCGGACTGTCTGATGAACAAAGTCTTACGGAATTTCCGTTATTTTGTTCGTTCAAACTTGGTTTTGTCTGTCCAAACTTGGTTTCAGCGGACAGTCCGCTCGTGTGTAGGCAAGTTGGACGGACTAAGTATGGCGCATGCTCAGAAAGGATTTACACGGCCGAAGGTTGCATTGCAGTGTATAGGACGTCGTTTTTCTAGTCCCGTCGTACGTGCTGTACACGTCATCACGCACGCTTTCAGCGGACTGTCTGCTCATCGTGTGTGGTCAAGTCCGTTCATTCAAATTTTGAACGGACTGTCTGTCGGATTGTCTGACGAACTTAGTTGGGCAGACAATCCGCCCGTGTGTACGCGGCCTTAGATTTATTGTCACACATGGATGTTTGAGTCTCAAGATGGAAGCAGAATAAAAAAATTCTTTGGCAGGTAACGTAGTCAATGTTTGTATGTTTTGTACGTATCTGTTTAGGTGGCATTCAGGTGGATTAATTGGGTTTTATAACTGTTTTATTAAGCTCAGTTGCAATGTTTCATGGATAAAATTAGCCCCTAACTAATTGGTGCTGCTTCTTTTTCTTCTTACTGGCAAGTTTCTCAATATTTTTTTCCTTTATCCACTGTGTTTTTGTGAAAAATAACAAAAGAAAAGTTCTACGGAAAGAGCAATATGATGGCTTTGAAACGCTTGCCGATGAATTGTCTTGGCTGTCTTCTTTGTGTTCACTCACACATGTTGTGCCTTGTGTTTCCACGCTGCAAGGATTGCTTTGTACACCTTCTGAATGCCGTTCATGGTTCACTGAGCCAAGCAATGAATGCTAGAGGACCAGGAGTTGAAAAAAAAAAAAAAACGGCAAAGTTACTCTTATCTGAGTCTTTTTCAGAAGTTCTTGAAGGAGTAATTTCCTAAGATAAGCTTAAGACAATATTGTGTTCTTGACATTTTGTTGTATCCTACTGTAGATTTAACCACTTTATGAGGAATAAATTGGAACTTGTGCTGAAAATGCCCTGGGGAGGTGAATTCATTTCTATGACTGAACATCGAATCTCTACAAACACCAAGGAAATCTTCTCATGGCTACCAGCACACATACTCGTAACTCGGAAATTGAAAACACCTTTACTACTGGCTTGGTAAAAAAAAAAAAAAAAAAATATATATATATATATGTCCATTTAGTTAAAGGGACACTGCAGAGTAATTCACAACAGCTAGTAGGCATTCTGGGTAATTATTGTCAATGTATTTTTTTAATAAAATGTTTTTCGTATTTTTATTTTATTGTTTCATATCCTCCATAATCCTTAAACAAACAACTAACTAAATAAATACAAATTCTTTAGAGCTTAGCTTGCATTGCACCAAGGTGTGGCCTTAAAGTGACACTCAACTGAAACAGTGAAGCTTTGCTATGTTGTAAGGAACATCTAGAAATGTGAATTGTGCCTAAACAGTACCATGAAAATGTGCTTTTTGTCTTGAATTCCTCCTAAAAAAAATAAAAATAAATAGCAGTTCACTTTCTGTGCCTAGTTACTCTTGTGTCTACAGCAGTGACCTCCAAAAAGCAGCTCATGGGCCGGATGCAGGTCTTTGCTAACCTTTATTCAGCCTTGGGGCACTATTCCTCCTGCTGCCACCAACATTGGGGCATAATTCCTGCCACAGACACCAAAGATGGGGCAGTATTCCCCCTAATGATACCAATGATGGGGCAGTATTCCTCCTAATCATACCCATGTTGGGTCACTATTCCTTCTAATGATATCAGTAATGGGGCAGTATTCCTCCTAATGATACCAATGATGGGGCTAGGGATGAGCCGAACACCCCCCGGTTCGGATCGCACCAGAACTTTCGAACGGACCCCAAATTCGTACGAACTTTAGAACCCCATTGAAGTCTATGGGACTCCAACGTTCGAAATTAAAAGTGCTAATTTTAACGGCTAATATGCAGGATACTGTCCTAAAAAGGGTTTGGGGACCTGGCTCCTGCCCCAGGGGACATGGGTCAATGCCTAAAATGTTTTTTAAAAAGGCCGTTTTGGCGGGAGCACTGATTTTAATGACGATTAAAGTGAAAAAAAAAAGTGAAATATTCCTTTAAATATGGTGCCTGGGGGGTGTCTGTAGTATGCCTGTGAAGTGCCACGTGTTTCCCGTGTTTAGAACAGTCCCTGCACAAAATGACATTAAACGGAAATAACATCATTTAAAACTGCTTGCGGTTTTAATGTTATATCTGGTTCCTGCAATATGGTTGAAAATCATTGAGAAAAATGGCATTGGGTAGTCCTCCCTGCCCATTATCAGCCCCTTTGGGTCTTGTACACATATTAAGGGGAACCCCGTACCCATATTAAAAAAAGGAAATGCGTGTGGCCCCCAGGCCCTATATACTCAGAACAGCAGTATACAGGCGGTACCCGGGCTTACAGAATTGCATCAAAAATTGTACTTAAACACCCCTGTTAAACAGGGGCAGAAAAATTGGGCCTTAGGCACTGGTGCTGGTGCCACCACACTGCAACCTCTCCCATATACTCTAGTTTTATTGCAGGAATTAGCCCTGCTGCAAAGCATTGCATCAACAATTGTAATTAAACGCCCCTGTTAAACAGGGGCAGAAAAATTGGGCTGATGGCATCACCCAGAACCAGAAATGTTCTTCCAACATATCAGAGGAGGAGGAAGAGGATAGACAATCAACATAACAGGACAGTCACTCAGCATCAGCATAGGCAGTCTTGAAGGGATGTGATATTTCAAAAAAAAATTATTCGGTTACATCAGCTTCAGGTGCTTGGTAGCTGTGGGTGATCCAAGACTGATTCATCTTGATGAAGGTCAGTCGATCAACTGATTCGGTCGACAGGTGCACCCTGTGATCGGTAACAAAGCCACCAGCAGCACTGAAGGTGCGTTCCGAAAGAACGCTGGATGCAGGACAGGCCAGTAGCTCAATTGCATACTGTGCAAGCTCTGGCCAGTGATCCATCCTCAAGACCCAGTAAGCCAGAGGATTTTCGGTGGGAAAGGTGTCCAAGTCTGACCTTGCCCCTAGGTATTCCTGCACCATGTAAATCAGACGCTGGCGATGGTTGCTGGAACCGATCATACCTTCGGGCTGCGGACTAAAAAATTGTCTGAAAGCATCAGTCAGACGGCCACCTTCTCCACCGCTCCTTCTGACCGATGCCTCAGCAACACGTTGTCCAGAACCAGGAGTTTGTAACCTCCCAGTCTCTGGGAACGCGTTGCACAAACCTTTCTGCAAGGCCTCCCGGAGATGTCTAATCCTCCTCACCCCAAATTCGAACGAACTTTAGAACTCCATTGAAGTCTATGGGACTCAAAAGTTCGAAATTAAAAGTGCTAATTTTAATGGCTAATATGCAAGATACTGTCCTAAAAAGGGTTTGGGGACCTGGCTCCTGCCCCAGGGGACATGGGTCAATGCCTAAAATGTTTTTAAAAATGGCAGTTTTGGCGGGAACACTGATTTTAATGACGATTAAAGTGAAAAAAAAAGTGAAATATTCCTTTAAATATGGTGCCTGGGGGGTGTCTGTAGTATGCCTGTGAAGTGCCACGTGTTTCCCGTGTTTAGAACAGTCCCTGCACAAAATGACATTAAACGGAAATAACATCATTTAAAACTGCTTACGGTTTTAATGTTATATCTGGTTCCTGCAATATGGTTGAAAATCATTGAGAAAAATGGCATGGGTAGTGCTCCCTGCCCATTACCAGCCCCTTTGGGTTTTGTACGCATATTAAGGGGAACCCCGTACCCATATTAAAAAAAGGACATGCGTGTGGCCCCCAGGCCCTATATACTCAGAACAGCAGTATACAGGCGGTGCAAACAAGACAGGGACTGTGTAGGTTTGTTGTGTTAAGTTGAATCTGTTTGTAGTTTTCAACTGGTACATTTTTAAAGTGTAGCTCCAGTCAAAAAAACTATTTTTAAGCTTTTTGGAAAACAGGGAAGGGTTATCACCCCTGTATAATTTGTTTTGTCGTCCATCTTTTTTCATCTCACTTGCTGTTGTCTCCTTCCGTTTGCAAGTAGGAGATGTTTGTAAGTTGGATGTTTGAAAGTAGGGGCCTGCCCTATATGCTCTGCAGAAATGGCGTAACAAGGTGTTGGTTTTGCCACAACATTGTAAGCCCTCAAAGTGACTCTTGGTGGGCGCTGGAGCGCCCTGCTGTGAACGATTATATCAAGAATTGTAATTACATGCCATTGTTGAACAGTGGTAGAAAAATTGACCTTTGCTGGTTGTGGTGCTGGTGCCACAACACTATAAGTCCTCACAGTTACTCTGGGTGGGCACAGGAACGGGCCCTCCTGTGAAATATTATATCAAGAATTGTAATTACATGTCCCTGTTAAACAGGGGCAGAAAAATTGGGCCTTAGGCACTGGTGCTGGTGCCACCACACTGCAACCTCTCCCATATACTCTAGTTTTATTGCAGGAATTAGCCCTGCTGCAAAGCATTGCATCAAAAATTGTAATTAAACGCCCCTGTTAAACAGGGGCAGAACAATTGGGCCTTAGGCACTGGTGCTGGTGCCACCACACTGCAACCTCTCCCATATACTCTAGTTTTATTGCAGGAATTAGCCCTGCTGCAAAGCATTGCATCAACAATTGTAATTAAACGCCCCTGTTAAACAGGGGCAGAAAAATTGGGCTGATGGCATCACCCAGAACCAGAAATGTTCTTCCAACATATCAGCGGAGGAGGAAGAGGATAGACAATCAACATAACAGGACAGTCACTCAGCATCAGCATAGGCAGTCTTGAAGGGATGTGATATTTCAAAAAAAATTATTCGGTTACATCAGCTTCAGGTGCTTGGTAGCTGTGGGTGATCCAAGACTGATTCATCTTGATGAAGGTCAGTCGATCAACTGATTCGGTCGACAGGCGCACCCTGTGATCGGTAACAAAGCCACCAGCAGCACTGAAGGTGCGTTCCGAAAGAACGCTGGATGCAGGACAGGCCAGTAGCTCAATTGCATACTGTGCAAGCTCTGGCCAGTGATCCATCCTCAAGACCCAGTAAGCCAGAGGATTTTCGGTGGGAAAGGTGTCCAAGTCTGACCTTGCCCCTAGGTATTCCTGCACCATGTAAATCAGACGCTGGCGATGGTTGCTGGAACCGATCATACCTTCGGGCTGCGGACTAAAAAATTGTCTGAAAGCATCAGTCAGACGGCCACCTTCTCCACCGCTCCTTCTGACCTATGCCTCAGCAACACGTTGTCCAGAACCAGGAGTTTGTAACCTCCCAGTCTCTGGGAACGCGTTGCACAGACCTTTCTGCAAGGCCTCCCGGAGATGTCTTATCCTCTGCTCCCTCTGCGATGGCAAGATAAGGTCGGCAACCTTACCCTTGTACCGTGAATCAAGGAGAGTGGCCAGCCAGTAATGGTCCCTCTCCTTGATCTGAAGAATTCGAGGATCCTTCCGCAGGCTTTGCAGGATCAGGGAGGCCATGCAGCGTAGGTTAGCTGAGGCATTTGGTCCGGAGTCCTCTGGGTCACTAAGGGCAACATGATCTGCAGCTACCTCCTCCCAGCCATGTACAAGTCCACGTGTTTCTTGGGACTGTAAATCATCCCTACAAGACTGCTGATGCTGAGTGCCAGCCTCCACCTCCATGCTGACACAATCATCCTCCTCCTCCTCTTCCTCCTCCTCATCCTCTTCCTGTGTGATGGGTGGCACAGCAGGAACACTGTCTGGATAAAGGGGGCCTTGAGAGGCAAGGAAGTCCTCCTCTTCCTGCCTCTGTTCTGCCTCAAGTGCCCTGTCCATTATTCCACGCAGCGTATGCTCCAAGAGGTGGACAAGAGGTACAGTGTCACTGATGCATGCACTGTCACTGCTCACCATCCTTGTGGCCTCCTCAAACGGTGACAGGACAGTGCATCCCTGATCATGCCCCACTGGTGTGGTAAGAAAAAAACGAGCTCCCCTGACCCTGTCCTGGTGCCGTAGTCGCACAGGTACTCATTGATGGCCCTCTGCTGCGTGTGCAGCCGCTGCAGCATGGCCAACGTTGAGTTCCACCTGGTGGGCATGTCACATATAAGGCGGTTCCTGGGCAGGTTCAACTCCTTTTGGAGCTCAGCCAGCCAAGCACAGGCATTAAATGATTGGCGGAAATGCACACAGACTTTCCTGGCCTTCTTCAGGACATGCTGTAAGCCAGGGTACCTGCCCAAGAACCGCTGCACCACCAGGTTAAGGACGTGAGCTACACAGGGCACATGGGTCAGTTGTCCCTGTCGGAGGGCGGAGAGGAGGTTGGTGCCATTGTCGCAAACCACCATTCCTGGCTTAAGCTGGCGTGGCGTCAACCACCTCTCAGCCTGCCCCTGCAGAGCTGACAAAATATCCGCCCCAGTGTGGCTCCTGTCCCCCGAACAAACCAGCGCAAGCACGGCATGGCATCATTTTGCCTGCGTACTTGCGTAGCCCCTGGAACGCCTACGGAGCACCGCTGGTTCTGAGGACAGAGCACTGGAAGAGGCCATGGAGGAAGAAGAAGAGGAGGGGGTGGAGGAGAGAGGTGTGTCACAACCAATAGTAGCATTTTGGAGGCGTGGTGGCGGAACAACCTCCAACACTACTGCACCTTGTCCTGCATCCTTCCCAGCTGCCAGAAGAGTGACCCAATGGGCCATGAAAGACAGGTAACGTCCCTGTCCATGCTTGCTGTACCACGCGGGAGCGCGCCGTGACGGCTCTTGGCGCCAAAGGGGTTACTTAAAGGGGTTCTTCTGCCTGCTGATGATTCTTCTGCCTGCTGATTCGGTACCTATCTGCCTGCCTGTTCCTGACCTGGCTTGTCCACGACTTCGTCCAGTCTGCTGTCCCCCTACGGTGCCAGTCTTCCAGTATCCTGCCTTACCTGCTTACGGGTCTGCTGTGAGAAGCCGTACCACAGAACACCTTCCCCGCTGCTTCAGCGTGTGCATCTTCCGCTGCTCTCACCTCCTGCTGGTCGCTGTTCCTGCTGCATCTGCTCCTCTCCAGTACCCGGAGCTTGACACCTGTGTCCTGCTTGGCACTTGTGCCCCTTCCGCTCTCTTGAACCTCTGTCTCCTCTACCAGGAGTTCCTGAGCCGGAGGAATACGAGTAGCCGCTCCCAGCATCCGTGGGCTCAACCACCAGGTACGTGACACTTCCACATGCCGGTAGAGAGCCGGAATCGCCTTCCGTGAGAAAAAGTGGCCTTTGGGGACCTGCCACTGAGGAACCGCACATTGTACAAACTCACGGAAGGGGGCCGAGTCTACCAACTGAAAAGGCAGCAGTTGAAGTGCTAGCAATTTAGCCAAGCTAGCATTCAACCACTGGGCATGTGGATGGCTGGGAGTGAACTTCTTTCGTCGGTCCAGCAGCTGGGGCAGGGACATTTGCCTGCTATAATCGGACGTTGGTGTGCTGCTAGCAGAGTGCCCGGAAGCACTTGGCTGTGACACACCTAATTCTACACCTTCATTCCTCTCAGAGCAGGTTTCAGAGAGGACTGAAGGTCTAGTGGGGCTGGAGATGCCAGCTGATGAGGAGCAAGGAGAGGTCCGCTTTGTTCTTTGGTGTGGGTCTTTGAGGTACGCTTGCCAACGAGCTGCATGGCAGGTCAACATATGTCTGGTCAAGCATGTGGTGCCCAAGCAGCTGATGTTTTGGCCACGCGAGATACGCTTGAGACATATGTTGCAAATAGCAGCGGTGCGATCTTATGCACTCGTCTCAAAAAAGGCCCACACCAAAGAACTTTTAGAATAACGCGCAGAGGCAGCGCCCTGCACAGGCGGAGCTCTGCGGTGTGATTCAGTCGGTGTGCTGCCCCTAAGCTGGCCCCCGGAGGGCAACCTGCCTCGTTGGACATGTGCCTCCTCCTCCTCCTCCTCCTCCTCTCTCCTACCAAGCACCCACGTGGAGTCAGTGCCCTCATCATCCCCTCCCTCTTCATCGCTGTAGCAAACCTGGCAATATGCTGCAGCTTGTGGAACATGACTGCCAGATTGCTGTCCTTCTTGAGCATCCCCTTTCTCTGCATTCACGCTACTGCCTTCCTCTAGCTGAGTGTCATCATCAGAGCCTACAAAACACTGGGCATCCTCCTGGAGCATGTACCCAACACTGTGCTCAAAGAGTTCTGGAGACTCCTCAGGAGGACGTGGGGGGTCTAGGGAAGGAGTCACTGATGATGACATTGAGACGAGGGAAGACGATGCGTTGGCAGCTGCTTTGCTAGTACCCTGAGACTGGGTGAGAGAGGATGAGAAGGATGAAGAGGGCTTGGTCATCCACTCTACCAAGTCATTGGCATGTTGCGGTTCAACATGTCCAGCTGCCGAAAAGAAGGACAAGCGTGTCCCATTGCCACGTGCTGATGACAATGCACCGCGTCCATGACCAGCACTGTTGTCTCTAGACACAGAGCCTGCTTGCCCTCTTTTATCGGCTCGCGCCTGTCTGCCTCTCCTTGCTGGCCTTCCAGACATGGTAATGGCCTGAAGGGAGTTGGGTAAAACAGCAGCTGGGTAGTGTATATTGTGCTGGAGGCACACAACACTCACTAACTCCTGCAGATGCCTTTAGTATAGAACACCAGAGATAAAGGGGTATACTGTAATGGAGTCACACAACACCCACTAAGCCCTGCAGATGGCTCTATTAGAGAACAGCAATAAAGGGTAGATACAGGTGTATATTGTGCTGGAGGCACAAAACACCCACTAACTCCTGCAGATGCCTTTATTATAGAACACCAGAGATAAAGGGGTATATACAGATGTATACTGTGCTGTGCTGGAGGCACACACAACTTCCAATAACTCCTGCAGATGGCAAGTGGGCTCAAATAGAGAAGAGCTATGTAGGTGGATATAGCGGTGTGTACTGGGTACAGAGCACGCAGAGAGCACACACAAGCTCCTAACACTACTGACTGCAAGCTGTATTATAAAAGATAGATCACTACAGTGGTGTGAAGAAGTGTTTGCCCCTTCCTCATTTCCTGTTCCTTTGCATGTCTGTCACACTTAAGTTTTTCGGGAACATCAAACCAATTTAAACAATAGTCAAGGACAACACAAGTAAACACAAAATGCAATTTGTAAATGAAGGTGTTTATTATTAAAGGTGAAAAAAAAATCCAAACCATCATGGCCCTGTGTGAAAAAGTGATTGCCCCCCTTGTTAAAACATACTATAACTGTGGTTGTCCACACCTGAGTTCAATTTCTCTAGTCACACCCAGGCCTGATTATTGCCACACCTGTTCACAATCAAGGCATCACTTAAATAGGAGCTGCTTGACACAGTAAGGTCCACCAGAAGATCCTTAAAAGCTACACATCATGCCGAGACCCAAAGAAATTCAGGAACAATTGAGAAAGAAAGTAATTGAGATCTATCAGTCTGGAAAGGGTTATAAAGCCATTTCCAAAGCTTTGGAAATCCAGCGAACCACAGTGAGAGCCATTATCCACAAATGGCGAAGACATGGAACAGTGGTGAACCTTCCCAGGAGTGGCTGGCCGCCCAAAATTACCCCAAGAGCGCAGCGACGACTCATCCAAGAGGTCACAAAAGACCCCACAACAACGTCCAAGGAACTGCAGGCCTCACTTGCCTCAGTTAAGGTCAGCGTTCATGCCTCCACCATCAGGAAAAGACTGGGCAAAAATGGCCTGCATGGCAGAGTTCCAAGGAGAAAACCACTGCTGAGCAAAAAGAACATCAAAGCTCGTCTCAATTTCTCCACAACACATCTTGATGATCCCCAAGACTTTTGGGACAACATTCTGTGGACCGATGAGACAAAAGTGGAACTCTTTGGAAGGTGTGTGTCCAAGTATATCTGGCGTAGAAGGAACACTGCATTTCAGAAAAAGAACATTATACCAACAGTAAAATATGGTGGTGGTAGTGTGATGGTCTGGGGCTGTTTTGCTGCTTCAGGACCTGGAAGACTTGCCGTGATAAAAGGAACTATGAATTCTGCTGTCTACCAAGAGATCCTGAAGGAGAATGTCCGACCATCTGTTCGTGTACTCAAGCTGAAACGAACTTGGGTTCTGCAGCAGGACAATGATCCTAAACACACCAGCAAGTCCACCACCGAATGGCTGAAGAAAAACAAAATGAAGACTTTGGAGTGGCCTAGCCAAAGTCCTGACCTGAATCCTATTGAGATGTTGTGGTATGACCTTAAAAAGGCCATTCATGCTCGAAAACCCTCTAATGTAACTGAATAAGGACAATTCTGCAAAGATGAGTGGGCCAAAATTCCTCCAGGACGCTGTAAAAGCCTCATTGCACGTTATCGCAAACGTTTGGTTGCAGTTGTTGCTGCTAAGGGTGGCCCAACCAGTTATTAGGTTTAGGGGGCAATCACTTTTTCACACAGGGCCATGATGGTTTGGATTTTTTTTCACCTTTAATAATAAACACCTTCATTTACAAATTGCATTTTGTGTTTACTTGTGTTGTCCTTGACTATTGTTTAAATTGGTTTGATGTTCCGAAACACTTAAGTGTGACAAGCATGCAAAGGAACAGGAAATGAGGAAGGGGGCAAACACTTTTTCACACCACTGTAGCTATATAGGTGAGGTGAATATAGCGGTGTATACTGCGGTCAGGGCACGCAGACAACAACCACTACAGAAGAGCAAGATCGAAAATCGGCCGATAACGATCGGTGTATACTGTGTTGAAGGTACACAGAACACCCACTAACTGCTTCAGACACCAACACACTACACAAGGCCGCCACGCTGGCGGCCTTATATAGTGTGGGGCGTGTACTACACAGCCTGAGCTATGATTGGCCACAGGCATCCTGCCTATGGCCAATCATGGCTCTCCTCGCTGCTGGCGCTGTGATTGGCCAAGCATGCGGGGTCACAGTGCATGCTTGGCCAATCATGAGCCAGAAATGCACTGCGATGACGTGAGGGCCACACGAATTTGTCGCGAACGGCCCATAACGTTCGGAATTCGCCGAACGGGCGAACAGCCGATGTTCGAGTCGAACATACGTTCGACTCGAACACGAAGCTCATCCCTAGATAGGGCAGTATTGCGCCTAATGATACCAATGACGGGGCAGTATTCCTCCTAATCATACCCATGATGGGTCACTATTCCTTCTAATGATATCAGTAATGGGGCAGTATTCCTCCTAATAATACCAATGATGGGGCAATATTGCTCCTAATGATACCAATGACTGAACACGAGTCCTCCTAATGATACCAATGATGGTGCAGTATTCCTCCTAATAATACCAATGATGGGGCAGTATTTCTCCTAATGATACCCATGATGGAGCCTTGCCTCGTTGGACAAGGCGGTCAGTGGTAAGGTGCATATTACCGCTGACTCATGGTCCAGCAGGCATGGACAGGGACGTTACCTGTCTTTCACGGCCCATTGGGTCACTCTTCTGGCAGCTGGGAAGGATGCAGGACAAGGTGCAGTAGTGTTGGAGGTTGTTCCGCCACCGCGCCTCCAAAATGCTACTATTGGTTGTGACACACCTCTCTCCTCCACCCCCTCCTCTTCTTCTTCCTCCATGGCCTCTTCCAGTGCTCTGTCCTCAGAACCAGCGGTGCTCCGTAGGCGTTCCAGGGGCTACGCAAGTACGCAGGCAAAACTATGCCGTGCTTGCGCTGGTTTGTTTGGGGGACAGGAGCCACACTGGGGCGAATGTTTTGTCAGCTCTGCAGGGGCAGGCTGAGAGGTGGTTAACGCCACGCCAGCTTAAGCCAGGAATGGTGGCTTGCGTCAATGGCACCAACCTCCTCTCCGCCCTCCGACAGGGACAACTGACCCATGTGCCCTGTGTAGCTCACGTCCTTAACCTGGTGGTGCAGCGGTTCTTGGGCAGGTACCCGGGTTTACAGGATGTCCTGAAGAAGGCCAGGAAAGTCTGTGTGCATTTCCGCCGATCATTTAATGCCTGTGCTCGGCTGGCTGAGCTCCAAAAGGAGTTGAACCTGCCCAAGAACCGCCTTATATGTGACATGCCCACCAGGTGGAACTCAACTTTGGCTATTCTGCAGTGGCTGCACACGCAGCAGAGGGCCATCAATGAGTACCTGTGCGACTACGGCACCAGGACAGGGTCAGGGGAGCTCGGTTTTTTCTCACCACGCCAGTGGGGCATGAACAGGGATGCATGCACTGTCCTGTCACCGTTTGAGGAGGCCACAAGGATGGTGAGCAGTGACAGTGCATGCATCAGTGACACTGTACCTCTTGTCCACCTCTTGGAGCATACGCTGCGTGGAATAATGGACAGGGCACTTGAGGCAGAACAGAGGCAGGAAGAGGAGGACTTCCTTGCCTCTCAAGGCCCCCTTTATCCAGACAGTGTTCCTGCTGTGCCACCCATCACACAGGAAGAGGATGAGGAGGAGGAAGAGGAGGAGGAGCATGATTGTGTCAGCATGGAGGTGGAGGCTGGCACTCAGCATCAGCAGCAGCAGTCTTGTAGGGATGATTTACAGTCCCAAGAAACACGTGGACTTGTACGTGGCTGGGAGGAGGTAGCTGCAGATCATGTTGCCCTTAGTGACCCAGAGGACTCCGGACCAAATGCCTCAGCTAACCTACGCTGCATGGCCTCCCTGATCCTGCAAAGCCTGCGGAAGGATCCTCGTATTCTTCGGATCAAGGAGAGGGACCATTACTGGCTGGCCACTCTCCTTGATTCACGGTACAAGGGTAAGGTTGCCAACCTTATCTTGCCATCGCAGAGGGAGCAGAGGATGAGACATCTCCGGGAGGCCTTGCAGAAAGGTCTGTGCAACGCGTTCCCAGAGACTGGGAGGTTACAAACTCCTGGTTCTGGACAACGTGTTGCTGAGGCATCGGTCAGAAGGAGCGGTGGAGAAGGTGGCCGTCTGACTGATGCTTTCAGACAATTTTTTAGTCCGCAGCCCGAAGGTATGATCGGTTCCAGCAACCATCGCCAGCGTCTGATTTACATGGTGCAGGAATACCTAGGGGCAAGGTCAGACTTGGACATCTTTCCCACCGAAAATCCTCTGGCTTACTGGGTCTTGAGGATGGATCACTGGCCAGAGCTTGCACAGTATGCAATTGAGCTACTGGCCTGTCCTGCATCCAGCGTTCTTTCGGAACGCACCTTCAGTGCTGCTGGTGGCTTTGTTACCGATCACAGGGTGCGCCTGTCCACCGAATCAGTTGATCGACTGACCTTCATCAAGATGAATCAGTCTTGGATTACCCACAGCTACCAAGCACCTGAAGCTGATGTAACCGAATAATTTTTTTTGAAATATCACATCCCTTCAAGACTGCCTATGCTGATGCTGAGTGACTGTCCTGTTATGTTGATTGTCTATCCTCTTCCTCCTCCGCTGATATGTTGGAAGAACATTTCTGGTTCTGGGTGATGCCATCAGCCCAATTTTTCTGCCCCTGTTTAACAGGGGCGTTTAATTACAATTGTTGATGCAATGCTTTGCAGCAGGGCTAATTCCTGCAATAAAACTAGAGTATATGGGAGAGATTGCAGTGTGGTGGCACCAGCACCAGTGCCTAAGGCCCAATTTTTCTGCCCCTGTTTAACAGGGGCGTTTAATTACAATTTTTGATGCAATGCTTTGCAGCAGGGCTAATTCCTGCAATAAAACTAGAGTATATGGGAGAGGTTGCAGTGTGGTGGCACCAGCACCAGTGCCTAAGGCCCAATTGTTCTGCCCCTGTTTAACAGGGGCGTTTAATTACAATTTTTGATGAATGCTTTGCAGCAGGGATAATTCCTGCAATAAAACTAGAGTATATGGGAGAGGTTGCCGTGTGGTGGCACCAGCACCAGTGCCTAAGGCCCAATTTTTCTGCCCCTGTTTAACAGGGACATGTAATTACAATTCTTGATATAATATTTCACAGGAGGGCCCGTTCCTGTGCCCACCCAGAGTAACTGTGAGGACTTATAGTGTTGTGGCACCAGCACCACAACCAGCAAAGGTCAATTTTTCTACCACTGTTCAACAATGGCATGTAATTACAATTCTTGATATAATCGTTCACAGCAGGGCGCTCCAGCGCCCACCAAGAGTCACTTTGAGGGCTTACAATGTTGTGGCAAAACCAACACCTTGTTACGCCATTTCTGCAGAGCATATAGGGCAGGCCCCTACTTTCAAACATCCAACTTACAAACATCTCCTACTTGCAAACGGAAGGAGACAACAGCAAGTGAGATGAAAAAAGATGGACGACAAAACAAATTATACAGGGGTGATAACCCTTCCCTGTTTTCCAAAAAGCTTAAAAATAGTTTTTTTGACTGGAGCTACACTTTAAAAATGTACCAGTTGAAAACTACAAACAGATTCAACTCAACACAACAAACCTACACAGTCCCTGTCTTGTTTGCACCGCCTGTATACTGCTGTTCTGAGTATATAGGGCCTGGGGGCCACACGCATGTCCTTTTTTTAATATGGGTACGGGGTTCCCCTTAATATGCGTACAAGACCCAAAGGGGCTGGTAATGGGCAGGGAGGACTACCCATGCCATTTTTCTCAATGATTTTCAACCATATTGCAGGAACCAGATATAACATTAAAACCGTAAGCAGTTTTAAATGATGTTATTTCCGTTTAATGTCATTTTGTGCAGGGACTGTTCTAAACACGGGAAACACGTGGCACTTCACAGGCATACTACAGACACCCCCCAGGCACCATATTTAAAGGAATATTTCACTTTTTTTTCACTTTAATCGTCATTAAAATCAGTGTTCCCGCCAAAACGGCCATTTTTAAAAACATTTTAGGCATTGACCCATGTCCCCTGGGGCAGGAGCCAGGTCCCCAAACCCTTTTTAGGACAGTATCTTGCATATTAGCCATTAAAATTAGCACTTTTAATTTAGAACTTTCGAGTCCCATAGACTTCAATGGGGTTCTAAAGTTCGTTCGAATTTGGGGTCCGTTCAAAAGTTCTGGTGCGAACCGAACCGGGGGGTGTTCGGCTCATCCCTATAGGGCAGTATTCCTCCTAAGGATACCAATGACAGGGCAGTATCCCCCCTAATGATACCAATGATGGGGCAGTATTCTTCCTAATGATATCAATGATGGGGCGGTATTCCCCCTAATGATACCAATGACAGGGCAGTATTACTCCTAATGATACCAATGATGGGGCAGTATTCTTCCTAATGATATCAATGATGGGGCAGTATTCCCCCTAATGATACCAATGATGGGGCAGTATTCCTCCTAATCATACACATGATGGGTCACTATTCCTCCTAATGATACCAATGATGGGGCAGTATTGCTCCTGATGATACCAATGATGGGTCATTGTTTTCTCTAGGGTGTTCGAAAAAAAAGCATACGTTTGGGGGTTCTAAGAAATTTTCTAGCAAAAAAACCTGTTTTTAACTTGTAAACAACAAAGCTCAAAAAGAGGCTCAGTCCTTAAAGTGGTGTTCCACTCTAAACAAAATAAAAAATAAATGAATGAATGTGCCTAAAAAATAAAAATAAATACAATTTTTTTTTCACCTCTAAATGGCTGCTGCTAGGGGGTCCCTCGTAGTTTGCCTCCTTCAGTGCCTGGGCTGGTGACATCACTTCCCCTTGGCGTAGGAAGGGCTCAGCTCTGCCCCCTCCCTCTTGTCAATCATCTGGGACACGTGACAGGTCCCAGATGATTGTGCGGCCAATCACAGCGCGCTGCGCCTCTCGGCATTGCGCAGCGGGTGCCTGGCTGTGAAGCCACAGCCGAGCACCCACAGTCACAATGCCGGCGCCACTGGATGGAGGGGGGGATGACCGGGGCTTCGATGCCCCACATAGCTGGACCCTGGGACAGGTAAGTGTCCGATTCTTAAAAGTCAGACGCTGCAGTATTTGTAGCTGCTGACTTTTATTTTATTTTATTTTTTTAAATGGGAATCCCGCTTTAAGTGGTTAAGCAGTTTACTTTTAATAGCCTACAGGTTCCCCTTTAAATATGCAAACACATCTGTCAAGTTTTCCAAGTACCACAGCGGAAAAAAAAAGGGAAAGCATGAAATATTTTTGCCAATCAAATCTACGCGGATATATGCCTGCCCGTTGGCAGGCCTGACTGCGGGCTGCTGTAATATTAAGTTGCCATTTAATTTAGCTTTTAACTTCTCTCGCTCTTTCTCTTTTCCTAATCAGCAAATCCGGGTGGGAATTTGTCACTCGCATCTCAACTTGTCTTGTTGCCGTTTAATTTAAAAATGTTGGATTGGAGCAGCCTGAATAAGTTCCCTTGCCTGTAATAGATTGCAATTACACGCTTTTGGATCGTATGCATGCAAATACTTAGCAAAAGCCGGTTCTCCTCATATATTGTTATGGGCCAGCATGGTAACTGCATCTTATAGGCTTGGCTAAAATGAATTGTTTCACTGTGAACTTTTCTTTATCTTTGTACAGGTGGGCTATTTGCAATTCCCCCCTCTCGAAGAAATAGTAGCAGTGTACTGTTGGAGGAAAAGCAACACATGGTTTTAAAGGGAGTTTTGTTTTATGGGAAAACTTTGAGTGGCAGTTGATAGTCCAAATTAACTTTCTGTTTAACCACTAGCCGACCAGCACACAATGATATACGTCTGCACAATGGCACGGTGGGGCAAATGGGCGTACAGGTACGTCCCCTTTAAATCGTGGCATCGTGGGCGCGCACGCAAGCCCGCTGCGTGCTCCATGACCGTGCCCGTGGGTCCCGCTGACTTAATGTCCGCCGGGGGCCCGCGATCGTGTCATAGAGCGGAAGAATGGGGAGATGTCTATGTAAAGAAGGCATTTAGTGACAAGACAGAGATCTACTGTTCCCTGTCATTGGGAGCAGTGATCGCTGTCATGTCAGGGGTGTCCCACCCCACCTCTACAGTTAGAACACCTCCCTAGTACACACTTAACCCCTTTATCGCCCCCTAGTATTTAACCCCTTCCCTGCCAGTGTCATTTACACAGTAATCAGTGCATTTTTATAGCACTGACAGCTGTATTAATGTTACTGGTCCCAAAATGATGTCAAAAGTGTCTGATGTGTCTGTAATAATGTTGCAGTTATAACAAAAATTAATGGATTGCCATTACTAAAAAAAAAAAAAAAAAAAAATTATAATAAAAATGCCATACATCTATCTCTATTTTTAGACACTATGGGGGTTATTTACGAAAGGCAAATCCACTTTGCACTGAAAGTGCACTTGGAAGTGCAGTCGCTGTAGATCTGAGGGGGACACGCAAGGAAAATAAAAACAGCATTTTAGCTTGCACATGATTGGATGATAAAATCAGCAGAGCTTCCCCTCATTTCAGATCTACCCTTTAGATTTAGAGCGACTGCACTTTCAAGTGCATTTGTAGTGCAAAGTGGATTCGCCTTTTGTAAATAACCCCCTATATCTGTTGTGCAAACCAATCAATATATGCTAATTGGGATTTTTTTTTACAAAAAATATGCAGAAGAATGCATATTGGCCTAAACGGAGAGAGAAATATTTTTTTTTACTTTTTGGGGGGATATTTATTATATCAAAAAGGTAAAAAATATTGTTGTTTTTTTTTCAAAATTGCCGCTATTTTTTTGTTTATAGCGCAAAAAATAAAAAACGCAGGGGTGATCAAATACCATCAAAAGAAAGCTCTAGTTGTGGGGAAAAAAGGACATAAATTTTGTTTGGGTACAATGCTGCAGGACCGCGCAATTGTCAGTTAACGACGCAGTGCCGCATCGCAAAAAATGGCCTGGTCAGGAAGGGGGTAAATCCTTCCGGGGCTGAAGTGGTTAATAAATGAGTCCTGGATTTTCTTTTTACCCAACATGTTGCAACTTGCATTCAATGTTTATTTTAAAGAAATGGGCATAGTGAGCTATATTAATGGGCAGTGAGGCTGCATTAACGGGCACAGTGAGCTGCATTGATGGGCACAGTGAGGTTGCATTTATGGGCACAGTGAGGCTGCATTCATGGGCCCAGTGAGGTTGCATTTATGGGCACAGTGAGGCTGCATTTGTGGGCACAGTGAGGCTGCATTTATGGGCACAGTGAGCTGCATTCACAGGCAGCGAGGCTGCATTCATGGGCAGTGAAGCCACATTCATGGGCACAGTGAGCTAATTCTTGGGCACAGTGAGGCTGCATTCATGGGCACATTAAGGCTACATTTATGGGCACATTGAGGCTGCATTTATAGGCACAATGAGCTGCATTCAAAGGCAGTGAGGCTGCATTCATGTAACAGTGAGCTGCATTCACAGGCAGTGAGGCTGCATTCATGGGTGTAGTGAGCTGCATTCATGGGTAGTGAGGCTGCATTTATGGGCACCCTTAGGCTGCATTCATGGGCAGTGGGGCTGCATTTATGGGCACAGTGAGACTGCATTCATGGGCACAGTGAGGCTGCATTCATGGACATGGTGAGCTGCATTCACGGGCAGTGAGGCTGCATTCATGGGCATAGTGAGCTACATTGATGAGCATTGAGGCTGCATTAATGGGCACAGTGAGCTGCATTGATGGGCAGTGAGTCTGCATTCATGGGCACAGTGAGGCTGCATTCATGGGCACAGTGAGGCTGCATTTATGGGCATAGTGAGGCTGAATTAATGGGCACAGTGAGGCTGAATTCACAAACAGTGAGGCCACATTCATGGGCACAGTGAGGCTGAATTCATGGGCACAGTGGGGCTGCATTCATGGGCACAGTGAGGCTGCATTAATGGGCACAGTGAGGCTGCAATGATGAGCACAGTGAGGCTTCATTAGTGGGCACAGTAAGACTTCATTGATGGGCACAGTGAGGTGGCATTGATAGGCACAGTGTGAGTGCATTGATGGGCACAGTGATGCTGCATTCATGGGCACAGTAAAGCTGCATTTGATGGGCACAGTGAGGCTGCAATGATGGGCACTGTAAAGCTGCATTTGATGGGCACTGATATGCTTTATGTTAATATTGTTAAAGTTGTTGTTAATATTTATTTTTGGAACTTCACTCTGCATAAAACATTTAACAGTGTAATTTCATGAGATAATTTATGAGGGCATGTTTAGGGGTGGGCAGGGGAGGGGTTGGGTGGGGCAACTGGTGGTGAGTAACTCTTAAGGCCTGGCTAGTGGCTCAGGACTTGAAATTTTGAGCCGTGCTCATATGTACAAACTTTTGTATACTTTGCGCTTTGATGTATACATTTTTGCATATGTGTGAAATCTGTATTTACCTCTTGTAAAACTCCAATAAAAATGTATAGTTCCAAAAAATTTTCATGACTAATGTTATTGTTATTTTTTTCCCTTCTCATGAATATCACCCTCGTTGCTACAATAGAGCTACTGCAAATTTCAACACCGAAAAAAAAAAAAAACCCATTCTACTCTCTAAACTTTATGTTTAGCATCCATTTACGGAAACAGCAAAACGGCTTGTCAAAGGTTTCACGGACACCCCGTAACACTAATAAAAAGATTACTTTCTTCTGGCCTTTATTCTCCGTTACTTTCTATTTTGTTTACAATGATTGCCATTTTCTCCTTACTAAAGAACCCTGACATAATCCATTTTTAAATTAAAACAGGGAAATAGACTTGAAACTGATCCTTCCCTACCATGGCAAGCGCCTTTGTATGTCGCGTAGCTCTTTCTTTAATAGTCAGATCTTATCATGGCAATCCTGACTGCCAGCAATTTATTTCACGTTCATTTGAGATTTACTAAGGGCTTAAAAAGGCATCTGATTTTGTCCACGGTGTTAGAGTTTTTAAGACTCTTAAAAGGGCTTAAAGGAAATTGGATGTTTGTAGAGGTGGGGTATTTTGGAAGGAAAACGGATACCAGGTTTTCAAGATTAATTTTTTTTTTTTTTTTTTTGCAGTGATTTATTTGCGACTGTGTTGCCTTTGCTAAATGTCTGTGCTCGCCATGACCAAAATACAAAAAAATTTATTTGGAAGATTTGCCTGGTCATACAAAACAAGGGCAGCGATACAGTACAAAACAAGAGCAGACATTACCGTCCTGCAGTTGCTAGATACATGCAGGAGCCGGAATCATGCAGGAGCCAGATACATGCACCTGACACTTTATTATTATTATTATTATTATTATTTATTATAATTATATTATTTTATTGTTATTATTATTATTATTATTATTATTATTATTATTATTATTATTATTATTATTATTATTATTATGTTTATTATTATGTATTTATTTATTTGATTATTTGTTTATTTATTATCGTTATTATTTATTTATTTATTTGTTTATTTATTATTATTATTTATTATTATTTATTAGGTACACCTTGTTAGTACTGGGTTTGGACCCCTTTTGCCTTCAGAACTGCCTCCATTCGTCTTCTTGGCATAGATACAACAAGGTGTTGGAAATGTTCCTCAGAGATTTAGGTCCATAGTGACATGATAGCATCACGTAGTTGCTGCAGATTTGTCGGCTGCATATACGTGATGCGAATTTCCCATTCCTTTTTTTTCCCCATGCTTTTATGTTGTTTACACCAAATTCTGACCCTACTATCTAAATGTCGCAGCTGAAATAGAAACTCATCAGACCAGGCAATGTTTTTCCAATCTTCTATTGTCCATTT
The DNA here is from genome assembly GCF_037356315.1 of Lithobates pipiens. Lineage (NCBI taxonomy): Eukaryota > Metazoa > Chordata > Amphibia > Anura > Ranidae > Lithobates > Lithobates pipiens. The sequence continues at coordinate 261,026,560 of NW_027507790.1, forward strand.
TTGGTGAGGCTGTGCGAATTGCAGCCACAGTTTCCTGTTCTTAGCTCACAGGAGTGACACCCGGTGTGGTCTTCTGTTGCTGTAGCGTCATCTGCTTCAAGGTTCGATGTGTTGTGTGTTCAGAGATGGTATTCTGCATACCTTGGTTGTAACGAGTGGTTATTTGAGTTACTGTTGCCTTTCTATCATCTCGATCCATTCCGCTCATTCTCCTCTGATCGCAACAAGACATTTCCATCCACACAACTGCCGCTCACTGGATATTTTCTCGTTTTCGGATCATTCTCTGTAAACCTGAGAGATGGTTGTGTGTAATAATCCCAGTAGATCAGGATTTTTTGAAATAATTAAACCAGCCCTTGTGGTACCAACAACCAAGCTATGTTCAAAGTCACTTAAATCCCCTTTCTTCCCCATTCTGATGCTCGGTTTGAACTTCAGCAAGTTGTCTTCACTATGTCCAGATGCCGAAATGTATTGAGTTGCTGTCATGTGATTGGCTAATTAGCAATCTGTGTTATCAAGAAATTGAACAGGTGTACCTAATAAAGTGGTCGGTAAGTATACATGCAGGAGCCGGATGCTCCTGAACCCCGAAAGCCTGTTTCTTGACCAACAGGGGGATTCTTTCTATTCCAATGAGGATTTAACATTTGGCACGTGGTTGGGGCATAGTTGTATTGATTTCCATGGGCGTGTTTGATGGGCAGGATTGCCTGTAAAACTCATGGTTACATATACAGTAGTTGGTAAGGTTGAATAAAGACACCAGTCCATCCAGTTCAAAGTGCTGAGTTAAAATTGCCACACCATGAAGCCAGGGCCGTCTTTAATATTGATTGGGCCCTGGGCAAAAATTTTCTTAGGGCCCCCCTCCCCCATGAAATTTCACTCTCCACCTTCTCTGAGACATGCAATAAATAGCAGCTAGACTTAAAATCAGTTTACTGTATCAGATCAGGCAGCGATTGCGATTGGTTGCCAGAGGTTACAGCATACCATTACTGCTTACTGACTGGTTGCTAGAGGTTACAGTACTCCTTAAGGCTCACTGATTAGTTGCTAGAGGTTACAGCACATGATTTCTGCTTGTTGATTGGCTGCTAGAGATTACTATACAGTAATACTGCTCACTGGTTGCTAGAGGTTAACGCACATCATCTCCTCACTGCAGGGGGGCATGATATACATATGAATGCTGCCTTTATTTGCATATCAATGCCGTTGGCCTCAGCTATTTACATATGCATGTCACTGATATTTACATATGATTGCCGGTTATTTACATGTAATCACAGGTCTGCGGGTAAATCATCTGTACACAACAATAGGGCAGAGCTGGGCAGCATTAGTAGCATCACTTCACACTGAGATATCGGGACACAGCACAGGACTAAAACCTCAATGGACAAGGGAATGTAAACTGGGATAGTTGGCAAGTATGAGGCAGCTGCTTTGGGCCCCGCAACAATGACAGGGCCCAGGGCAGCTGCCCCTTTTGCCCTGCCTTAAAGACGGCCCTGCATGAAGCGAAGTGGAACTGGGAGATGTGAACATTCTGCTGTGGCTGCAAATGTAAATTTAGAGTTGGAAGAATGGTCAAACATTCCCATAGACACACTCCTAAACCTTGTGGGCAGCCTTCCCAGAAGAGTTGAAGCTGTTTTAGCTGCAAAGGGTGGGCAAACTCAACATTGAACCCTACGGACTAAGACTGCGTTGCCATTAAAGTGGAAGTAAACCCATTGATTTAAGCAGTTAAAAAAAAGGCATGCCGGGAATTCTAACTGCACATTGGCTGTGCTCCCAGCCAAACTATCAAACCATCCAATGGCTGGTGTCATAACGAATCACATGTGCAGCACCATAGCAGTTGAAGATTAAACAGAGGCAAAGATGGCAGCTTCCTTGGCTGAAAACAATAGGGGAGTTTACTTCCACTTTAACCACTTAACAACCGGCCCATAGCCGAATGACGGCTACAGGGCGGTTGTTTAACTCTGGGAGGCTGTCATATGACGTCCTCCCAGAATTCCGCTCTCGCGTGCCCCCTGGGGCGCGCACACTCGAGAGCATATGTGACCGCCGGGTCCACAGGACCCGGCGCATCACGGATCACAGTAAACAGCCGCTCATCGCGGCCATTTACCATGTGATCGCTCTGTCAAATGACGGAGTGATCACTTGTAAACAATCAATCGGTACAGCGGAGGGGTAAGAGATCGGTGTCAGCAGCGCTGTGGGCTGCATCTGCAGTGCCCACATCGCTGCTCACCGAAATTTAACCCCTCAATTCCCTGCCATTACTCTGCAATACCCTGCAATACTCTGCAGTACCAGCAAATACCCTGCAATACTCTGCAATTACTCTGCAAATACTCTGCAATTACTCTGCAAATACTCTGCAATTACTCTGCAAATACTCTGCAACACCCACCAATACTCTGCAATACCCTGCCATAAATTGCCATTCTCGGAGATACCCAGCCATATTCGGAGATACCCTGCAATACCCAGCCATAGTCGGTGATACCCTGCAATACTCAGCCATAGACATCCCCCCCCTCCCGCCGCCCTCCGGTGCTTCTACCGACTCGCCAATACGATCAAAGCCAGAATCTTTTTATTTTTTTTATTTCAGGCTTTCCAGCCTAGAGGTGAGATGAGAAGCGAACGCATACGTAAGTCCCTCCCACATATGAAAATGGTGTTCAAACCACACATGTTAAGTATCGCTGCAAACGTTAGAGCGAGAGCAATAATTCTAGCCCTAGACCTCCTCTGTAACTCAAGACATATAACCAGTAAAAAAATTTTTTAAAACGTTGCCTATGGGGATTTTTAAGTAGCGACGTTTGGCGCCATTCCACGAGCGTGTGCAATTTTGAAGAGTGACATGTTAGGTATCTATTTACTCAGCATAACTTCATCTTTCACATTATGTAAGAATTGGGCTAACTTTACTGTGTTTTTTTTTTTTTTTTAAGCATAAACCTGTTTTTTTTCCCAAAAAAAGCATTCGAAAAATTGCTGCGCAAATACTGTGCGAGATAAAAAGTTGCAACGACCACCATTGTATTCTCCAGGGTGTTTGCTAAAAAAACATATATAATGTTTTGGGATTCTATGTAATTTTCTAGCAAAAAAATGATGATTTTTACATGTAGGAGAGAAATGTCAGAATTGTCCTGGGTGCTCCAGAACGCCTGATGGCGCTCCCTGCATGTTGGGCCTCTGTATGTGACCACGCTGTGTAAAAGTCTCACACATGTGGTATCGCCGTACTCGGGAGTAATAGCAGAATGTGTTTTGGGGTGTAATTTGTGGTATGCATATGCTGTGTGTGAGAAATAAACTGATAATATGCCAATTTTGTGGAAAAAATAAAAAAGTAAAAAAAATCTTGATTTTGCAAAGAATTGTGGGAAAAAGTGACAACTTCAAAAAACTCATCATGCCTCTTACTAAATACATTGGAATGTCTTCTTTCCAAAAAGGGGTCATTTGGGGGTATTTGTATTTTTCTGGCATGTTAGGGTCTCAAGAATTGAAATAGGCCGTCAGTACTTCAGGTGTGATCAATTTTCAGATATTGGCACCATAGCTTGTGGACTCTATAACTATCACAAAGACCAAATAATATCCACCAATTTGTACTTATTTTTACCAAAGATATGTAGTAGTATAAATTTTGGCCAAAATTTATGAAGAAAAAATTACTAATCTGCTAAATTTTATAACAGAAACAAAGAAAAATACATTTTTTTACAGTATTTTCAGTATTTTTTCTTTTATAGCACAAAAAATAAAAAACCGAGCAGTGATTAAATACCACCAAAAGAAAGCTCTATTTGTGTGAAAAAAAGGACAAAAATGTCATATAGGTCCAGTGTTGCATGACTGAGTAATTGTCATTCAAAATGTGAGAGCACCGAAAGCTGAAAATGGGTCTGGTTATTAAAGCGGAGGTCCACCCTAAATAACAGTACTAGGTCTATGTGATCCCCCCTTCCCTAATTGCTAGGTAACCCCCTTACCTTTCTGCTGTCTTCTTCTGTTTTCTTCTTATTTAAAATTTTCTGCCTCTGGAGATTGCGGAAAGGGGCGGAGCCGATGCAGAAATGGGCGGGGCTTCAGCGGCAGGTCACTTCTTCCTGTCTGCCGCAGGGGCTCCTGGGATCGTTTTTTTTTCCAGGAGTCTGTGCGGCGCCCAGGCTGAGTTGTTGTGTTCGCTCGAGCGGATTGATCTGCGCATGCGCGAGATCGCAGCTCATAGGGGCGGTGCATGATGGGAGTTTAGAGGACTGTGCCCCGGAAGACAATGCCTGTGGGCTTCACATGCCCACAGGCAAAATGGAAAACGCCTGGAGACGTTTTCCTAGGCAGTTTGGAGGAATGAAAAAGACTTGGAAGAGAATCGGACAGCACATAGAGGTATGTGAAATATTTAGTAAACTTAATTTAAAACATTATTGCGGGGAAAAAAAAACGGCGGTGGAACCCCGCTTTAAGGGTGTTTAAGTGGCCAGTGGTCAAGTGGTTAAAGTTCATGCGTGTGTAAAGGCAGGCGTCCCAATACTTTTGCCAATATAGTGTATGTATTAATGCTACCAGCTCGGGAAAGCTGCAGTGTCAGAGAAGTAAGAGGAGTTTGGTTGTGATCCAGTTCACCCAGTGCCAGTGGTATTTTTATATATTTCATATATATATATATATATATATATATATATATATATATATATATATATATATATATATATATATATATATATATATATATATATATATATATATATATATATATATATATATATATATATATATATATATATATATATATATATATATATATATATATGTATATATATATATATATATGTATATATATATATATATATATATATATATATATATTTGGGCCAGTAAATTGTCTTGGTTAGGTCAGATAAAAGATCTCCATCCCTCCAAGAAGCCAGGTTGACCAAAGTGTCCAAAAAGTTTTGCTTTCCTGCTGCTGGAGTTTCTTTTTTTTGTCCCTTTTTAACCTTTAGTGATGTAAGTATGGCTATTCAACAATTTTACCATAAAGTAAAAGCTTTTACTTAGGCTAAATCTGCTCTACAAAACTGTATGAAAGATTAACTTTCACAGTTTCGTTTCTAAGACAAGTTTAGCCAAAATTCACTCAATGCGTCGGAGCACTTTTAATTTGAAACAGCGAACACATTAAAAAAGTGTCTTGAACAATTGAACAAAAACCACCTGCTGATAGTTCAAGGTTAATGGATGCATAAAGCAAAAGTAATTCTATATCCAATCCTAGATGACAACAATGTTGATGCATGTAGGGCTTACAGTGTTTCTATTACAGCTGCCCTATGTTGAGGGCTAGCCAAAGATGTGGTGCATTGACATTTGCTTGTCAAAGAGCTAGGGGGGCGAGAGAAGCGAAAAATTGCTGCTGTCTCCCGTTGACCCTGCTGGTAACCTTCCAGCTTTAGCCAATAATTGGGGTTTTGCCGAGCCTTAACACGTCTGTTGATTTAATAAGCCAAAGAACAGACCCAATCACAGGAAGAAATTATAAAACCGTAATTTGATTCACATATCAAAATGTTAGACAATGTTCTTTATGGTCGTGAATTATTTTGTCTATCCCAGGCTAAACTCCATTCTCACCTCATCTTTCCTAATAGCAAAAAAAAAAGAAACTCCTGGGATCAAGGTATGACACTTTTATACGTGTCTAATGGAAAGAAAGATTCCTATTACCATCAAAAGACATATTAATAAAATTGTGAACAGAGAGGGAATGAGATTCATTTACTGCTTTATCTGTTGTTAGAAAAGTGTCCTTCTAAAGTTTTAAACAACTTATTAGACAGTGTTATCTTTCTAAAGGTCGGCGGAACATTTTCAAGATCTCTAAATAAAATGGCAGGTCAACAGCAAGAACAAGAAACTTAAATTTAGGAGAACTTCAGTCAGGACAAAAAAATTACCATAAAACAACTTAATAATGAGGTGTCTTGGTATTTAATTATTTTAATTGGGCGCTCCAGAGATGGTTATTATTGAAGATGGAGAACTTGTTCACACTAGACAGAATTTTTAGCTCAGTCTGTGGTAGATAACCGATTGAGATTGAGTCCGTGGTGCTCCAGATAAGCAGAGAAAAAGAGAGATAAAGAGCCATGAGAGAGATCCTTCTAAAGGTAGTTTTCAGTTGTACGTACGTGAAAAGTATGGCAAAAAGAGTAGTAATCATCAATGATAAGGTTGTTGGATACCCGTCCTAAAATGAAGCCATCTATAATAGCATGTGTGGAGAATACAACATAGAGTCTGGGTTGTCGCACTCAATGCTTATCAGGTTTCGCCAGAAATTCTTAGCCCTTGTACACACGGTCGGACATTCTGACAACCAAATCCGTTGGATTTTGTCCGACGGATTTTGTCCGAAACTGTTGCATACACACGGTCGGACAAAGTTGACGGAAAATCCGATTGTTCTGAACGTGATGACGTTATTTCATTACAAAGGGACTACGTTCAGGCTAGTAGCCAATAGCTTTGGTCTAGGAATTTGATTTGAGCATGCGTGGCACTTTGTGCGATCGGAATTCTCTACACACAATCAGACAAAGTCCGATCGGATCATGTTGTCGGAAAATTTTATAGCCCAGCTGGAAAACTTGGTCCGTCGGATACTCCGATGGAAACAGTCCAATGGAGCCCACACAGGGTCGGATTATCTGACAACACGGTCCTATCGGACATTGTCCATCGAAATATCCGACCGTGTGTTCAAGGGCTTACACTGTGATTAGATTCGGTGAACAATAGCAAAAAAGATGAGGCCCCGAAATGGAATCAATGTGTGATCAGCAGAGGTGCTCATTCAACAAAAAGGAGTGTCCAAGTGGAGTCTTCTGGAATAGATAACCAATTGTTTAGGTATGATCATATTTGGAATATGGCAGTATGATAATGGCATATACACTCCTGTCCAGTCCTAGTCTGTAGGGTTCAATATTGAGTTGGCCCACCCTTTGCAGCTATAACAGCTTCAGCTCTTCTGCGAAGGCTGTCCACAAGTTTTTTAGGAGTGTGTCTATGGGAATGTTTGACCAATCTTCCAAAAGCGCATTTGGGACGTCAGCACTGATATTGGACGAGAAGGCTTGGCTCTCAGAATCCGCTATAATTCACTCCATCTGTGTTCTATCGGGTTGAAGCTAGGACTCTGTGCTGGCCAGTCAAGTTCCTCCACCCCAAACCCGCTCATCCATGTCTTTATGTACCTTTCTTTGTACACTAGTGCATGGTCATGCTGGAACAAGAAGGGGCCATCCCTAAACTGTTCCCACAAAGTTGGGACCATGAAATTGTCCAAAATGTCTATGTATGCTGATGCCTTAAGTGTTCCCTTCACTGGAACTAAGGGGCCAAGCCCAACCCCTGAAAAACAACCCCACACCATAATCTCCCCAAATGATTTGGACCAGTGCAAAAGGCAAGATCCATAAAAACATGCATAAGCACAGAGTCCTGACCTCAACCCAATAGAACACCTTATTGATGAATTAGAGTGGAGACTGCGAGCCAGGCCTTCTTGTCCAACATCCGTGCCTGATCTCACAAATGCGCTTCTGGAAGAATGGTCAAACATTCCCATAGACACACTCCTAAACCTTGTGGACAGCCTTCCCAGAAGAGTTGAAGCTGTTATAGCTGCAAAGGGTGGGCCAACTCAATATTGAACCCTACGGACTAAGCAGAGGTGGCTCTAGGCTTTGTGAGGCCTTAGGCGAAACTTACACATGAGGCCCAACTCACGCCCATAATGGGAAAAAAAATTCAAGCAATAAAAATGGCTGCAAAAAGATGCACAGATCTAGTGCACAGTTCATCAGCACCACTTCCAGGGCACCCTCCTCACCCATCAGACATATGCAGCCAATAAAATATCTGAGATCCAAGAAGGTAGCAACCCATCCCTCTATGAATTTCCAGTGTCTTGGGAAAATGGGGAGGAGGTGGCACTGAGTCTTTCCATATCCACAGAGGAAGTAGAGTGGGGGGATCCCAGCACAGTGGAGGGGGAGAGAGAGAGGGGGGTTGGTGAGAGAGAGGGAGGGAAAGGGAGACAGAGAGGGGGGGAGAAAGGGGGGGAGGGACAGAGAATGAGGGGGAGAGAGAGATCAAGAGAAGCGGGAGGAGAGAGAGAAAAAGGGGGGAGAGAGGGGGAGCAAGAGATGGTAAGCGATGGGGGGGGGGGGGGAAGAGAGAAACGGAGGGTGGGAGGGAGAGAGAGAGGGGGGAGCGAGAGGGGGAGCAAGAGATTGTGAGTGAGAGGGAGAGAGAGGTGAGCAAGAGGGGGGTGAAAGAGAGGGGTACAGAAAGGGTATGCAAAGGGGGGAGAGAGGGTGAGCGAGGGGAGGAGGAAGGAGAGGAGGGGGGAGAGAGAGGTGGAGAGAGAGGGAGAGGGGAGGAGGAAAGAGAAGAGGGGGCAGAAAGAGAGAGGGGGAGGTGGAGAGAGAGGGAGAGGGCAGGAGGAATGAGAGGAGGGGGGAGAGAGAGGTGGAGAGAGAGGGAGGGGGGAGGAGGAAAGAGAGGAGGGGCAGAAAGAGAGAGTGGGAGGTGGAGAGAGAGGGAGAGGGCAGGAAGAAGGAGAGGAGGGGGGAGAGAGAGGTGGAGAGAGAGGGGGAGGGCAGGAGGAAGGAGAGGAGGGGGGAGAAAGGGAGAGGGGGAGGTGGAGAGAGGAAGGGGGAGAGCGGGAGGAAGGAGAGGAGGGGGGAGAGAGAGGTGGAGAGAGAGGGAGAGGGGAGGAGGAAAGAGAAGAGAGGGCAGAAAGAGAGAGGGGGAGGTGGAGAGAGAGGGAGAAGGCAGGAGGAAGGAGAGGAGGGGGGAGAGAGAGGTGGAGAGAGAGGGAGAGGGGAGGAGGAAAGAGAGGAGGGGGCAGAAAGAGAGAGGGGGAGGTGGAGAGAGAGGGAGAGGGCAGGAGGAAGGAGAGGAGGGGGAGAGAGAGGTGGAGAGTGAGGGGGAGGGCAGGAGGAAGGAGAGGAGGGGGGAGAAAGGGAGAGGGGGAGGTGGAGAGAGGAAGGGGGAGAGTGGGAGTGAGAGGGGAGAGAGAGGGGGTAGGTGAGAAAGAGGGGGTGAGGGAAAGGGGGTGAGAGAGATCTCTAGCCCTGTTCCTGTCTGCAGCCCCTCCTGTGCCCCATGTCCCAGTCTGTGAGAGCACTGGGGGGGGGCAAAGAGCAGGGAGAACCTGGAGTGTGCTGGGGGGCGGAGAGTGCTGAGAAAGGTGGGGAGCACAGGAGCTACAGCGGCTGCATGAAGAATATGGAAAATCAATTCCACTATGTGCAGTCTCCCCACCGCTCCTCCTATTCAGGCACACGGGGAGGCTGCACGTTCTCTCCGGTCAGCCAGGCAGCATAAGAGCTCCTTCTTCTTCACAATCATGGGACAGCACCCGACTGCAGCTGAACCAAATAGGAAGCAGGTGCGGAGAGGTCGGGTGAACGGCGCAGGCTGAAGGAGTAGCTCAGCTGCAAGTCCCACATGGATATGCCGCCCGCATGCCTTGGAGCCGGGTGCTGTCATCCAGCTGCTGCCGCCACCTAGAGGCCTCTACTGTCCCGCTCCCTGCATTTGCTACCACCGGACTGGGAAGCTCCGTGATGAGACCTTGGCATCAGTATTTCATCAAAGGCAAATTAGGCTGCTGCGAGGCCCCTGTGAGTGCGGGGCCTTAGGCGATTGCCTAATTTGCCTAATTAGAGAGCCGCCTCTGGGACTAAGACTGGAATGCCATTAAGTTTCATGTGCATGTAAAGGCAGGCGTCCCAATACTTTTTGACAATATAGTGTATGTATATAATGTAGCACCCTCTACTTGGGCATGTGCTAGAGATAAGATTTTTGGTGAGTGCAGGTAAATTAAGGCAGGCCTAGCTGGAAGGTAACCCTTTTTGTTTTGATCTGTGTGGGCTGGGAGTGGCTAAGAGTAGGCTGGTGACTCACAGATAGCATCACTTCCCGGTTTCCTCCCTCTGGCTTCTAGAGGATTCTAGAAGAGAGGAGGGGAAGAGAGGTTTAGCTGCCTGGTGTTCCAAGGAAAACTGACCAATCCCCAACTTGGATTGGCAGCTGGGGAGGAGTTGTCGGGTGTAAGAACTGAGGATGGAGTGCTAGGCTGTCGGGGCCTTTGAGGGTGCCCCCATTCTGGGGGGGTGACCTTGGGCCTGGGACTCGGCTGCAGGAAGGATCCCTTAAGACCACATGAAAGATCTGGACAGGAGGCACAGAGAGGAGTCAGAGAGGACATCAGGAGCTAGTACTGCCGGGAAAGTCTTCAGGTGGGAACCACCGGTGTGTGAGCAGCCAGGATGACTGTTGAGTGGCATGTGCTATTGGGAGTACTGGAGAGGCATGCCAGAGGATTGCAGTGTCACAGGCAGTGGATTCGGGCAGCTGTAGCCAGGAGGGCTGTCAGGGCCTGAAGAGGGATTGCTGGGAGCAGTAGTCCACCATAGCACAGCCAGCACTAAAGACTTTCTATTTTTTCTGCACAAAAAGGACCTGCGGTCCTTGCCTACAAATAGCCTTACTGGGTCAGTGTTGAGCCCAACCACCTGCTAGCTGTGCTTGGAGTCAAGCGTTGTGCAGGAGGAAGAGAGAGTGATAGTCTACAAGCAAGTGTTGTGCAGGAGGAGTTTGAAGAAGTGTCACGTACAAAGAGTGTACATAGTTCTGTCCCTAATTGACTGTTCTATAATTCTACTGGGAATTCCATATATTCCCATCCCTATCCAAGTTCAAATAAACTCAATAAAAATACAAAACAAGCATTTGAACTCAAAAATGTTTTTCATTGGTTCAAATGTGTATTTAAAAATGATATGGTTTAGAGACATATTGCTTTATGCGCACCAGACAATTTTTTTTGCATCAATTTTTTTTTCAGTTCGGTTCGGTGTCCAAATAGTTTAGACCTCCACTGGAGAAGTCTAGACTTAAAGTAGTTGTATCTATTAGATACATCTAGTCTATTTTTTTACTTTTACCTATAATAAGGCTTACCTGTGGGTAAAAAAACAATCTCCTAAAACTGTAAGGTTTAGGAGATATTTCCCTCACAATGAGCCACTGACTGCAGAGGCGCATGCGCACAGGGGATTCTCGGCTGAAAGCCTGGCAGACGCCGGACCTTCCTGGAAAGAAGTCTCCAGCGTGCATGCGTGCGAGCAACGACATCGCGACTCCAGCCACTCACAGCCGCGATACCCGGAAGACATGCCGAGGCAGCATGTCATCTCCCTCGGCATGGACCAGGTGAGATACCAATGCCTGGTTCTAAGGTATGTATTTCATAATGAGCTAGTATGTATGTGCACACTAGCTCATTATGCCTTTTGCCTTACAGGGGTATTAAAAAAAAGTGTCAGTGGATATACAACCGCTTTAATCCTCACTGCTGCCCCACTGTGATCTTCCTTTCAACAGTCTACCAAAAAAACACAACTGTATTGGTAACAGACAGCTATATAGTGGGTAGTGGGTATCATGTACCTCATAGCAGAGGCTGATATGATGAGAAAGGCCTCTCTTACACCTCTGACCCCTAATAGTGTGACCAGAAGGCGCAGGAGTGCAGAGTGGCACAAGTACCTGTAAGAATTGCTAGCAGAGCAGTTGTCCATGCCAGTTAGGGGTAGTCGCCAGAGGTCTTCAGTGAAGCAAGCAGGATGGGTGGCAGCTGGTGAGCAGCAGACAATAGCAGGCTGGTCATGGCAATAGCAGGCAGGTGAGACGTACACTGTTAGTAGACAGCGAGTGAGCAAGCACAGCTGGTTGACAGGTAGGTCCTGGTGACAGCAGAAGTAAATGGCAGAGTCAAGCAAGCTGGGTCATACACTTGGAGACAGATCAGGTACAGGGTCATAGGCAAAAGCGTGGTTAAGGTACAAGCTGGCTCAAGAGCCGAGCAGTGGAACAGTACGGAGCAGACAGAAGTGGTGGTCAGAAGGCAAGCCGAGGTCAGTACAGGCAGAGTTCAGAGAGTAGTCAGACGAGCCGGGTCAGTAACTGGAGACATAATCACAGGTTCTCAAAACACAGAAGGCTGAAGATGAAGCAGCACCAGACCTGAACAGTGGTTCAATTTAAATAGCCCATTTGGCACCTCTATCTGTGATGGGTGCACGTGAGCATGCCGACATACACGTGCATGAGCATAGGTATTAGAATGTGCCTAAGGAATGTGGATTAGCCTGTGAAGATGCACAGAAGTACGTCCAGAGGAGCTATCTTGTCTGCGGGCATGCCCATCCTGACAGTGGGGTTGATAACAACAAAGGAGGTGTACAGGCCTAAGCCCTTGTACACATGGTCGGACATTCTGACAACCAAATCCGTTGGATTTTGTCCGACTGATTTTGTCCGATGGATTTGGTCCGAAACTGTTGTATACACACGGTTGGACAAAGTTGACGGAAAATCCGATTGTTCAGAACCTGATGGCGTTATTTCGTTACGACGGGACTACGTTCAGGCTAGTAGCCAATAGCTTTGATGTAAGAATTTGTTTTGAGCATGCGTGGCACTTTGTCCGATCGGAATTCTCTACACATGATCGGAGTATGTCTGATCGGAGCATTTTGACGGAAAATATTTCCAGCAAGTTGGAAAATTTGGTCCGACGGATATTCCGATGGAAACAGTCCGATGCATACCACACACAGTCGGAATATCCGACAAACCGCTCTGATCGGACACATTCCGACGGAATCTCCGACCGTGTGTACAAGGGCTAAGAAAGACAAGTTGAAGCCCCTATGAGGATACAATGCCAACAGTAGGGAATTTCCTATATTTCAAATATTATGGATAATTTAAAAGCGGCTTAATGTGCAGTACTATTCAGTATCTGCTCTTCAGCCATTTTGTTTTTAAGTACATAAATATACATTTGCCAGGATTACTTTAACATTCCATGTGTTCAGGCATATTACCATGATGTTTTTAGATGCATTGCAATTTACAAAACACGGCAAAACACACCTCAACTCAATCAACTGCCATGAGTTGGCATATATACATTAAACTGTTAGCAAATTACTTAAAAAACAGCAAAATAGCTTTAACATAAGCCATCATTTACCTCTATAGATGTTTTATTGGGGATGATCAATGATCCTCAAAGACCATGTTGAGGGCTGTAGGGGCTTGTGCACATATCTGCAAAAAATGCAGAATTTATTTATTTTTCCTATAGATTTGAATGCAGGTTTATGGATTGCTACAGCCCCATGCACACAGCTACAGAAAGATCAATAAATGTTCACTGTGTTCAGATCTGTAAATGCAAAACAGAAAAATCTGTGTCCAGAGTCCTGCATATGGACCATAATTTACAATGTACACATTTAGGCCCCTTTCACACGTGCGGACAGTATGTCCGTATTTCATTCATCTGATTTTTTTCTGATGAAATACGGACATACATGCATCCCTATGGGATAGCGGGTGTCAGTGGAGAAACATCCGCTGACACCCAATATCATCTGTCTCCGCTATGGTCCAATTCTGCAGACGGAGGAAAATCCTATTTTTCTATCCATCTGCAGAGCGTATCGGAAGAACATGAACAGACAGTCCATGCTCATCGGTTCCCCCCATAGGGGAGAGCGGAGATCTGACAGGGTGGTCCCTGCACAGTGTGCCGGGACCGCCCTGTCATCAGAAGCTGCCTGCATCTTAGCAACAAGGGATTCTAAACAGCATGACCGCCTGCCCCAGCAGTCAATAGGCTATATTAATGTTGTATCCTTATATGCATGTAATGCCCCGTACACACGAGAGGGATTAAGTCTGACAGACCTCCAAAGGAGTTCCGACGGAGTTCCGACGGAGTTCTGGCGGACTTTTCGACCGAACGGACTTGACCACACACCATCACACCAAACTCCGACGGAGTCGAACGTGATGACGTACGACTGGATTCGACGTAGGAAGTTCATAGACAGTAGCCAATAGCTGCCCTAGCGTCGGTTTTAGTCCGTCGGAGTAGCACACACACGAGCGAATTTTTCGAAGGGGACCGGGTCCGGCGGAGTTCCGTTGGGAAAATTTGAAGCATGCTTCATTTCTAAAGTCCGTCAGACTTTTGCGAAGCTAAAGTCCGTTGCAGCCCACACACGATCGGATAGTCTGACGGACTCGGTCTGACGGACTTTGGATGTTGAAAAGTCCGCTCGTGTGTACGGGGCTATAGTGTTACTCAAACATTATATGTGTAGAGTAGAGCCCCCTACCTCAAAGCATCCCCCTCATGTTGGGGGTGTGTAACTCACTTGCCCCCCCCCCCCCCCTTTCCTGGCCTGCTGAGCTGAAAGCTCGGATAAGGGTCTGGTATGGATTTTGGGGGACCACACCATTTTTAAAATTTTGGTGTGGGATTCCCCTTAAAATCCATACTAGACCTGAAAAGCCTGCAATGTATTAGGGGGAGGACTCCACATTGTTTTTTTCTCCTGCATTTTTCAATGCTGTCGTTCATTTGTTTACATTCATTTGTCAGTGGGGAAGCCCGCTGACAGCTGATGCGTCATCAGTTGTTAAGCTCATTAATAACCAGCTATTCTTCACACAGTAACCAATATAGTGACACCAGTTCTAATTATTACAAAAAGTATATAAAAGTGTAGACCCCCCCTTTAAATACTGGCAATGTGATAAATAGATCCAAGCAGGGCTCAAGTCCTGCGGGAACGCATGGGAACGGAGTTCCTGTACTTTTTCCACAACAGGAACTCAGTTCCCGTTAGCAGCCTCATCCTGCAAGTCCACAGCTCGCAATAGTAAGTGCCGCACACCAGGGGTGGACTGACCATTCAGGCATTGCCAGTAGGGGGCCTCATGACAGCTTCCTCTTCGATCTACCTGTCAATCACAGCTAGCTGATGGGTAGATCAGGTCCTTCCTGCTAAGAGATTGTATTTAGTCAGACCTCTCGTGATGCGCTCCTCCCCGCCGGCCCCTCCTGATTTCTGTCTCCTCACCCCCCCAGTCTCCTGCATACTTGCTCTGTGTGTCCGGCTGAATACCCCCCTCCTCCATCTTCAGTGCCATATGATGAGAGAACCCAGAGGAGGAGCACAGCTATTCTGCTCACAGGACATGCAGGGAGAGAGGTGAGCTGAAGGAGGAACATCAGTTTGGGGTGGTAAGCTGAGCACAATACCTGGAAAAGTTTAATGCCAGGAGGGAAGTTTATGTGGAAATATGTGAAGGGTTGGAATAGCAGCGAGTATGTGTTGGAGCCCTGCAGAGTTTGCAGCCCCCCAAGCTAACATACATCTCCTAAGCAGGAACACATCACTATCTCCCCAAGCATTCTGTCCAGATAATGTGCAGTTAATTTATGACCTTTCCGTTTAACCCTGTGTTATCCAAACTCTGTTCAATGAAAAGTGTAAACTCACCACATAAACACTATATATACAAAATAACATCCCCAATAAAGATCAGAACATGATGTTCACATTTGCATGGAAGCACAATTGAATGAATGCTGATTATTCAGAGAATTACCGTATTTATGTTTATTGAGGATTGTTTTTTTTTATGTACTAACAGTAAAGTTTCATACACACAATATGAAAATTGGATGAAAAATACCACTTTTGAAGTGTTTGTGCATATGAGCGTATCATTTTTTTTTTTTTTGGTGGGGGAGTGGATCTTGGGTGGGAGTTCCCACACTTTTTTCCCCAGGACTTGACCCCTGGATCCAAGGCTATATCAATAAAGTGCAAATGGTCCACAAGTGTGAGTATTAATCAATGCAATCCAATGTGTACTCCTTAATGTCCATATATCATTGCCTTCTTATCTTCAATCCGTGCTTAACATGCGTTTTACCACCAAACCAAAAGTGCTTCTCCTCCACCCTTCAAGATGCTCACTCACCGCGTGGAAATATACTGTATAAAAAGGGTTGTTAATCTCCTCCGATCTCTCCAATTATCCAGGGATTATTTGTTTAGTGGGATAAGGCACCTCTCTCATTCAGCATTGATATGCCACTAGACCCGCACTCAGTTGTTCCAACATTCCAGTACAAATCGCCGATCTGTGTATCTGAGCCAGCATGCTCTCCAATTCACTGAATTCACCATATTTTCCTTGACCAGGGACCAGCGTGTCGCCCCTTCTTCACACAGAATTCAAATTGCTCAGAAGATTTGAGTGCCACATCAAAGCCACATTTGGCACCTTTCGGGCGGGTATCGAGTACCTGTCTTTGACAGGTTCCTGTGCCCACTTCTGATAATTAGAAATAATTAGAAATTAGAAATCAAAGCGTGCTTCGTGCATGTGCAGTAGGGAACCGTCTGTGAAGCCAAAAAGGCTTCACTGCCAGTTTACCTTAGTGGAGATGGTGGCAGCAGCACCCGACAGCCAATCTGAAGATCGACTGGGGTCCCTACATTGCCCCCCTGGACAGGTAAGCATCCATATATTAAAAATCAGTCAGCTACCATATTTGTAGCTGCTGACTTTAAAAAAATAAAAATAAATCCCCAGGCTGGAACCCCTCCCGACCAGCGCACGCCGGTGTACGTCGGCAGAATGGCACGGGCAGGCATATTGGTGTACAGGTACGTCCAATCTTTAATGCCGCCCTGCTCGCATGCTGGCCGGGACCCCCGTGAGTCCGGTTCGGGTCCAGCGGACTCGATCTCCACAGGCATACCCGCGATCGTCTCACGGGGCGGCTGAACGGAGAGATGCGTTGTAAACAGCATCTCCCCGTTCTGCCTAGCAACAAGTGACGCTGATCTCAGCTCCATGTGATTGGAGCAGAGATCAGTGTTCACTAAATGCCCCCAACAGTTAGTAACACACCCCTAGGAACACTTAACCCCTACACTGCCACCCACTGGTTAACCCCTTCACTGCCAGTGTCATTTACACAGGAATCACTGCATTTATATAGCAGTGATTGCTGTATAAATGACAATGGTCCCAAAAATGTGTCAAAAAGGTCCGATGTGTCCGCCATAATGTCGCAGTCACAATAAAAATCGCTGATCGCTGCCATTACTATTAAAAAAAAATATTAATAAAAATGCCATAAAACTATCTCCTATTTTGTAAACACTATAACTTTTGCGCAAACCAATCAATAATCGCTTATTGCGATTTTTTTGCCAAAAATATGTAGAAGAATACGTATCGGCCTAAACTGAGGAACAAAAAATAATGCGTTATTTTCAAAATTGATGCTCTATTTTTGTTTATAGCGCAACAAATAAAAACCGCAGGGGTGATCAAATACCACCAAAAGAAAGCTCTATTTGTGGGAAAAAAAGGACATCAATTTTGTTTGGGAGCCACGTCGCACAACCACGCAATTGTCAGTTAAAGCAACGCAGTGCCGAATCGCAAAAAGTGGTCTGGTCTTTGGCCAGCAAAATGGTTCGGGGCTGAAGTGGTTAAGTCAAATCTGTAATATTTCAAGTGGCTCTAAAGGACATGTAGAAAATATTTTACCCATACAGAGCAAAGGAACACATTTAATAGCTGTCCAGCCAGGAGTTTTTGCTTATGTAGCGGATGACATTTTGGACAAAGTGTCATTTATGTGTAAATTTAGATTTTTGCCTCAGAACAGTAGTGGGGTTCTGAGGGTTAATTATGTAGGTTAACTTTGACATCAGTTTGGCTGGGCTGTGTTAGAGTTCTGCCTGGTCATGTGTACAGTGAAGTGCACATGACAGACTCAGAACCAGGCCTGGTTGGACGTTTTAGGTATCAGCTTCCTCTGAGCCAATCAGTGGGTGTGCTGGGCCCCACTGAGGAGTCTGGGGAGGGGTACTTAAGATGTTGAGGTCACGTGTGATGGGTGGTTCGTTCGTGAGGCCATAGCGGTCTGTTCCTGTTTCCTGGGCTGGGGTAGCCCCGCGAGGGGTCCCAATCACGGAGTGTTCGATGCTTCGCAACATGCTTCTGTTGGTTACCCCCGATAGACCCGCCTGGTCTAGGGTAGGGATCCGTCTTTTCCCGAGTCTCGGAACTGGCTGGTCCGAGGCGCAGTAACTGAAGGAGGATTCAAGGTGTCCGGGTGTGCTCTCCGCTTGGAGAGGCACCACAGCTCGTGAAAGTGACCGGGGGAGGACTCTTCAGAGGAGGGCCAACCAGCTGGCATCCTGAGAAGTGCCTGGTTACTGAGCTGGGAAGGACATTGATGAATCCACGCTTTTTCCAGTACTCTCAAGGAGACAGAGAACGTTCCAGGTACTGAGGAAAAGGTTCCTGTTCACTTTGAGTTACAACTTGTTCAAGGTCAGAGATTTTACAAATTCTGAATCAAAGTGCTGACTGCCATAATCCCTGGCTAGAAGCCTTGACGCGCCCAGCTGCGAGTGGCTACTCTCTGGGTGGTACTAGAGACTTTGTTATGTCTGCAGTTCAAGGTGCCTGAGTTTCTTCACCCTTGCCCTCTGTTCCCATACGAGACTGTGTTGTTGGATGTTACCCCTGCAAAATAAAACCTTTCAAAAGGACTTTATTGGTGTCAGCGTCCAAAGTTGTTGGGTATCAACCCTGGGAACCCCTAGACGTGGAAGAACAAGCCAAGTGGAGGTAACCAGTAAGCCCAAACAGTTAAGGCTGCCCTGCATAGGGTTATGGCCACTACACTTACCTTTCCTGTTCTCTCCTGCTAGTTAGTTGACGGAAGTGAAGAGAGTTATCTCTGTATAAGCTTCAAGTCGGTACTCCCTCTCCTGCTACAGCACTGGGTACCTGATCAACCAACAACTAAACACCAACGTCGTCACATGGGAGAAAGAGTAAGTCACATGCTTCTCCTGCACAGACAGGAATTGACACTTCCAGGAAGTGGTCAGTTTCTTAGTTAAATAGTTGGTATAATTCAATTAAAATACCAGTCCATCCAGTTCAACCTATGTGGGTGTGTATGTGTGTTTATATCAATACCATTTTCCATATCCCTGTATATTTCATTTGCTAGGATGCCCATCTAAGCCCTTGTACACACTGTCAGACATTCCGACAACCGAATCCGTCGGATTTTGTCTGACGGATTTTGTCTGAAACTGGTGTTGCATACACACACGGTCGGACAAAGTTGTTGGAAAATCCGATCGTTCAGAACGTGATGGCGTTATTTCGTTACGACGGGACTACGTTCAGGCTAGTAATAGCTTTGGTCTAGGAATTTGATCTGAGCATGTATGGCACTTTGTCCGATCGGAATTCTCTACAAACAATCGGACAAAGTTTGATCGGATCATGTTGTCGGAAAATTTTATACCCCAGCTTTAAAACTTTGTGGATCGGATATTCCGACGGAAACAGTCCGATGGAGCCCACACACGGGTCCGATCGGACATTTTCCGTTGGAATGTCCAACCGTGTGTACAAGGACTAAGAGTTTTTTTGGAAATGATCAACACTCCCCATGAGCACCCCCAACTGTGGAAAGGAGTTCCACATCCTCACCGCTCTAACAGAAAAGAACTTCTTATGCAGTTTAAAGTTAAACAGCTTCTCGTACAACTTCTATGAGGGCCACGTGTCCTCTCAAGCACCCTGAGACTGTATAGTTTCCTCCCTATGCTAGAATCACCACTGAGATATTTGAATATTGCTATCGTATGCCCTCTTTCCTATCTCTTCTCCAAGCAGAATACGTTTAATGTTTGTAGTTGTTCACTGTCCTTCAGAACTCTTATTAGCTTTGTTGCCCTTCTCTGGACTCTCTTCAGTTCCAGCAAATCTTTCCAGAGGACTTGTGACCAGAACTGGATGGCACACTTATTCGGCCACACACAATCACACCAAAGTCCGACGGATTCAAGTGTGATGACAAACGACAGGACTAGAATAGCAAAGTTCATAGCCAGTAGCCAATAGCATCCCTAGCGTCGGTTTTTGTCCATCGGACTAGCATACACACGAGCGGATTTCTCGATAGGAACTGGGTCTGGCGGAGTTCCGGCGAAAAAATTTGAAACATGTTCTATTTCTAAAGTCCGTCAGATTTTTGGACAGCAAAAGTCCACTTGTGCGTACACGGCATTAAGGTCTGGATGGACCAGAGTTTAGTAAAGTGATAGAATTATAGTCTTATCTCTTGAGTTTCCTAAAAATGTTACATGTGTTACGACATGGGGAAAAAAGTGGAGACACCTTCTGATTATCCTCGGCTGCTACAAGGCTTTCATTTTAAAAAGTTAGTTCTTCTGACAAGATCTCACTTGTCAACTGGCCCATAGTATAATGATGTCCTTATTTTCATGTTAAATACCAGTGTTATTGCAGCAGCTAGATGCCATAACCTCAGTATTCATTTTTTTACTATGGCCGATTCTCTGTAAGGTAAAAATGGTCCCTGTCATTCCCAGGCTTTAAGTAATGGATCGGTGAAGCCCGGGAGCAATTCAATGGGGTTTTTAGCTTAGCATAGAGAAAGCTGAGTCTAAGATGGCCGCCATTCATCTCTATGCCCTTGGAGGACTGGTGCGACCTCTCATATAGTAAATCACTTTTTTAAAAGCAAAAGCTAATATATATTAGAGCTGCCACGACGAGTTAAAGTAATCGATTACGTAGACTACGAAAATACGTGCGTGAAAGGCGTTGACGCATCACACGTTGCGAGTTGCAGGTCAATACACCCCCACCGCGGCTTTCAGCACGGTGTTTCTCTCCCACACACAATCACCGCTGACTGCCCCTATCCTCCTCCAGTCCCCATCCATGCTGCTCCGTGTCTCCCTCTCTCCTCCGAGCATCTGTCCCCCTCTCTTCTCCATGTCCCCCTCCATGCTGCTGTCCCCTTCCATGCTGCTCCGTGTCTCCCTCTCTCCTCTATTCATCTGTCCCCCTCTTTTCTCCGTGTCCCCCTCCATGCTGCTCCGTGTCTCCCTCTCTCCTCCGTTCATCTGTCCCCCTCTCTTCTCCGTGACCCCCTCCATGCTGCTCCGTGTCTCCCTCTCTCCTCCGTTCATCTGTCCCCCTCTCTTCTCCATGTCCCCCTCCATGCTGCTCCGTGTCTCCCTCTCTCCTCCGTTCATCTGTCCCCCTTTCTTCTCCATGTCCCCCTCCATGCTGCTCCGTGTCTCCCTCTCTCCTCCGTTCATCTGTCCCCCTCTCTTCTCCGTGACCCCCTCCATGCTGCTCCGTGTCTCCCTCTCTCCTCCGTTAAACTGTCCCCCTCTCTTCTCCGTGTCCCCCTCCATGCTGCTCCATGTCCCCCTCTCTTCTTCGTGGGTGTCCCCCTCCATGCTGCTGTCCTCCTCTCTCTTCTCCGTGTCTCCCTCCGTGCATCTGTCCCCCTCTCTTCTCCCCCTTCGTGCTGCCGCCCCCCTTGGTATCTCAGGATGGAGAGCGGAAGTAGGAGCTGGTAAACCCGACTCCTTAGTTTTCTGAATGGACAGAGTCAGTGACCACTTCTGAACAGAAAAGAAAAACAGAACATAAAAAAAAGGTAAGATAAAAGAATATAACTACATACATATATATAATATATATATATATATATATATATATATATATATATATATATATATATATATATATATATATATATATATATATATATATATATATATGTATATGGTTATATTATTTTATCTCACCTTTTTTTTATGTACTTATCATTTTTTGTAAAGTTATCCAAAGGATCAATTAGCTAATCAAAAAAAAGAACACTAGATTAAGTAAAAAAATAAAATAAAATGATCCCTAGATTAGTCGATAGACAAAATAATCGTTAGTTGCAACTCTAATATATATATATATATATATATATATATATATATATATTCTAAAATCCAAAAGATTCCAAATCTCTCATATATATATATATATATATATATAGAGAGAGATTTGGAATCTTCTTTTTGACCCCAGATCTCTCAATAAAGAGGACCTGTCATCCTTTTTTATATTACAGGGGATGTTAACATCCTGCTAATGTTGGCTTGCATCCGGATTTTGTGAATATGGAATTTTTAACTAAAGTGGAGAGTTAATAATCAGGAGGTGCTTTTGACTTCTTGTGGTTGCAAGGGTTTTTGTTTTTTCTCCTTATTTGATAAGTTTGCAGTTTAGAAAACACTTTTTTTTCTCTCTACTAATTAAGAGGAGTGGTTAATTGTTCACAGGTGTGTATATAAGGGTCTATACAACTCCCTTTGGAGTTGGCTCCCTGCTAATTCTGTCTTGCATCTGGATTTTGGGAACATACGTGGAATTTTGAGCTAAAGTGGAGAGTTAATGACCAGGAGTTGAAAACAGGAGTTAAGATAGGAGTCTTCTAACCTGTAAGTAACATCTTAAACTTCCTGTAAGTAATTATATTGTAACTGGGAAATGGGTGCTAGCAGGGTTGAAGGTTTTGCTCAGTGCACAGTGTGCCACATGTATGCAAAACTGGGGCAACAGCTACAGGATGGATACCGCTGTGACAGATTTGAGCAGGTTGCCCTTCTGGAAGCTCGCATTAGAGATCTGGAGGAGCAAGTTACAACTCTCGGCAGAAAGGACAACCTTGAAAGAGGTCCTCTGCTTGCTGAACAGGTGATCAGTAGGGTTGATGTGGAAGGTTGAGGGGCAAGTCAGGATTATCAGGTAGGAAGATGAGTTACTGTAGTTAGAGGGATTGCAAGGGGCTCACAGAAAATGAAGGCCAGTCCTGTGTTTGTGCATCAAAACAAATTTGCCAAGTTGAGTAAAGAAGTGGAGGTGGCAAACACAGAGGTGGCAGCCCCGGATGTCCCTGCTACCCCTAACAGCCAGGGGAGCAGACCATCTAGTAGGGGTGGTGAGGGGAGTGCAGGTAGGCCTAGACAGTTGGTGGTAATAGGGGATTCTATAATCGGAAGGACTGATAGAATAATGTGTCGCCAGGATCGCTTCAACCAAATGTTTTTCTGTCTCCCTGGTGCTAGGGTTCAGCATGTGGTGGACTAGGTTGATAAATTACTGGGAGGGGCTGGGCATGACCCAGCTGTCTTGGTCCATATTGGAACCAATGACAGAATATATGGAAGGTGGAGGTTCCTTAAGAATCAATTTAAAGAACTAGGCTGCAAGTTGAAGGGAAGGACCTCCAAGGTGATATTCTCAGAAATATTGCTTGTGCCATGTGCAACACAGGAAAGGCAGGGGGAGATTAGAGAGCTGAAAACATGGATTAAGTTCTGGTGTAAGAAGGATGCATGGCTTAAGATCTGGTGTAAGAAGGAAGGGTTTGGATTTCTAGAACACTGGGCTGACTTTTCATTGGGGAGCAACCTATATGCTAAAGATGGTTTGCACCCACTGTACTGGGGGAGAGGCTTATGGGAAGGCAAGAGGAGTATTAGTATTTCAACTAGGATTGAGGGGGGAGGATGAACTAGAATTCAATCAGGCAGACAGGTCAGTTAGGGGTCAGACATTTATGGAGGGTGGAATGGGGATAGATGTGGGGAGGTTTATGGCAGGTGACAAGAAAGTTCCCATGTTGCAATCAACCACTGGATATTATAGTGCCATTTGTACTACTAAAAAAGATATGCAAAACGCCAGAGAAAAATGTAAAAATGCATTAAAGTGTTTGTTCACCAATGCCAGAAGTCAGCCAAGCAAAATAGGTGAGTTGGAAGCTCTGGTGCATCAGGAGAGCTATGATGTAATCAGTATTGCTGAAACTTGGCTTCATTCCTCACATGACTGAGCTATTAATATTCCTGGCTATGCACACTTTTGGTAAGACAGGTTAAAAAGGAAAGGGGTCTGTCTCTACGTGAGATGTGATCTCAAAGTGAGTGTAAATGACTTAATTAATGGAGAGTGTGATGTGGCTGAAGCATTCTGGGTGGAACTGCATACAGATTTGCAAAGTTCAAAGTTAGTCATTGTAGTTTGTTATAGACCACCCAATGTTAATGAGGAGGTGGAGACTGTGCACAGATGGAAAGGGCTGCAAGAGCTGGGACGGTGATAATAATGGGAGATTTTAACTACCCGGAAATTGACTGGAGTAATGGCACTGCTGGATCAGTTAAAGGGAAAAAAGTTATAAACCTGTTTCAGGACAGTTTTATGGTCCAGTTTATTGAGACTTCAACTAGGAATCATGCTCTGTTGGACCTGGTAATCTCAAACCATGCAGAGCTTATTAGTACAAAATATCAGTAACATGAAGTATAACTGATCCAGCACTCCAAGGATTCAAGAGTCACGCACGCACATAGCAGCTATTATAAAAGTACACAATATTAGAAAAAAATATGCATAGATAAAAATCGCAGCATTAACAGCGCTAGCAGAATATCCTAAAATATTCAGTGCAATATGACAGTATTCAGTGGGCTAAAAACATCAAACACACATAAAGTGAGCGACGTTAAAGTCCATGCAAAAGTCCTTAAATCAGTGTGCGGTGCCGTGTCCTATCAGAAACTTGAAAACTTTATTTTCCTGAATACCGTCACCAATCCATCACGTGAACACCCCTTTGGTGATGCACTCACAGCAATTAAGAATTATCCACAAGGATATTAGATAAAGCTGGACACTCTCCCAAGGTTACCAGAGATCTTTCCTAGGACAGCTCAGCAGGTGCAACATTCAGCCAAGTTCTCATTTACTAAGCAGGAAAACTTCCAGTGCACACATTTATTTCCAGGTTTGTCATCCATACTGAGTGCTGATCACATAAATACCAATCTGCTCCATCATTCCATGCCCAACACTTGCTTGTCAGCCTTCACTCAATAACAACAGCATTGTACCTAATTCTTAATTGCGGTGAGTGCATCACCAAAGGGGTGTACACGTGGAGGATCGGTGACAGTATTCAGGAAAGGAACGTTTTTCTGATGGGACATTTTCTGATGGGACGATTTCTGATGGGACATGGCACACTGATTTAAGGACTTTTGCATGGATTTTGATGTCGCTTACTTCATGTATGTTTTATGTTTTTAGACCACTGAATGCTATCATATTGCACTGAATATTTTAGGATATTCTGCTAGCTCAGTTAATGCTGTGATTTTTATCCATACAGAGCTTATTCTAATGTTCATATAAGGGGACATATGGGTAGCAGTGACCATAACTTGATTTCATTTGATGTTAGCTGTAAGCAAAAAACACATACAGGAAAGATAAAAACATTTAACTTTAAGAGAACTAATTTTCCAAGGATGAGGGCAGCTCTCAGGGACTTAGACTGGGAGGGAATATTGGCATCGATGAACACAGAACAGAAATGGGAATTCTTCAAAAAGACTGTATGAAAACTCACTGCCAAGTATATTCCAATGGGCAAAAAGTTTAAAAAGCTAAAAATAAAACCTATGTGGCTCACAACCAAACTTAAAAAATCTATAAACAATAAGAGCTTTTAAAAAATATAAAAACAAAGGAACACTATTGTCATTTAAATGTTACAAAGAATATAACAGAATATGTAAAAAGGAAATCAAGGACCCAAAAATTCAAAACGAATGACAGATTGCATAAGATAGTAGGACAAACCCCCAAAAATCCTTCAAATATGTTAATAGTAAAAAGGTCAGGTCTGAGCATGTAGGCACTTTACAAAATAATCTAGAGTGAGTGATTGGAGACAAAGAGAAGGCAAATTTATTAAATACATTATTCAGTTCTATGTATACAAAAGAGCATGGGGAAGCTCAAGTCCATAATAGGGATGCTATTGACACAGCCCCAAATGATCCACAATGGCTCAAAAGTGATATGGTCCAGAAATATTTAGACAGAATAAAGCTGGATAAAGCACCTGGACGAGATAGAATCCACTCACGGATCCTAAAAGCATTGAGCTCTGTCATTTCAAAGCCATTGTTTCTAATATTTAGGGACTCATTAATGACTGGAATGGCACCACTGGATTGGTGTAGGGCCATTGCGGTGCCTATATTTAAAAAGGGAACAAAGTCTTTACCAAGTAACTATAGAACTGTTAGTTTAACTTCTATAGTTGGGAAGATACTGGAGGGTTTAATAAAAGACTACATAGATGAGTTCTTGTTGGAAAAAATATTTTAAGCAACAGGCAGCATTGGGTTCACGAAAAACAGAAATTGTCAAACAAATCTGATTTCTTTTTATGAGGTAAGTAAAACCTTAGACAGAGGGGTTGGCGGTGGTGGACGTGGTACACTTGGATTTTGTAAAAGCGTTTGACACAATTCCCCTCACACATGTGTAAGGTAAAGTCTACAGGCTTGGAAAAATCAGTTTGTAAATGGATAGAAAAATGGCTAAGAGACAGAAGTAGTGGTTAATGATTCTAATGCCGCGTACACACAACCGGACTTTTCGTCAGACTAGGTCTGATGGAATGAATCCGCTGGACAATTTGATCGTGTATGGGCTTCATTGGACCTTTGCTGTCTAAAAATCAGATGGACTTTAGATTTAAAACATGTTTCAAATCTTTCTGACGGACTCGAGTCCGCTTGAAAAATCCGTTTGTCTGTATGCTGGTATGACGGAAAAAAAACTGATGCTAGGGCAGCTATTGGCTACTGGCTATGAACTTCCTTATTCTAGTCCAGTCATATGCCATCAAGTTCGAATCTGTCATACTTTGATGTGCTTGTGTGTGGCCAAGACCGTTTCTTTGTAAAGTCCGTCGGAACTCTGCCGAAAGTCCGTCGGGAAGACCGTCAGACCTAGTCCGTCGAAAAGTTTGGTTGTGTGTATGCGGCATTACTCTAAATGGTCTAAGGTTATCAGTGGTGTACCCCAAGGTTCATTGTTGGGACCCTTACTTTTTAATACCTTTATAAATGATATTGGGTCTGGGATTAAAAGTACCATGTCAGTCTTTGCAGAAGACACCAAGCCATGCAGTGGAATAATGTCCTTACAGGATGTCTCCAATTTACAAGATTATCTCAATGCTCTGTCTAATTGAGTAACTAAGTGGAAAATGAGGTTTAATGTTGATAAATGTAAAGTTATGCACTTGGGGGGCTAAGAATATGCAACCATCATACATACTAGGGGAAGTTCAACTGGGGGAATCTGTAGTGGAGAAGGATCTGGGGATTTTGGTTGATCATCAGCTCAATAATAGCATACAATGCTAAGCTGCGGATTGCAAAGCGAGCAAAGTCCTTTCTTGTATTCACCAGTCCCCGACCGGCGTACACCGATGTACGTTGGCAGAATGGCACGGGCAGGCATATTGGCGTACAGGTATGTCCATTTTTATATGCCGCCCTGCCATCGCATGCACGCCGCCGGCGGCGTGCTCGTGCGGCGGTCGGGCCCCCCGTGAGTCTGGTGGGGATAACCGCGATTGTCTCAAGGGGAGGCTGAACGGGGAGATATTTATTATAACAAAAAGTAAAAAATAATGTGTTTATTTCAAAATTTACGCTCTATTTTTGTTTATAGCGCAAAAAATAAAAACCGCAGGGATGATCAAATACCGCCAAAAGAAAGCTCTATTTGTGGGAAAAAAGGATGTCAATTTTGTTTGGGAGCCAAGTTGCACAACCGCGCAATTGTCAGTTAAAGTGTCGCAGTGCCGAATTGCAAAAAGTGGTCTGGTCTTAAGCCAGCAAAATGGTCCGATCTGAAAGTGGTTAAGAGAGTTATGGACTCCAGAGAGAGAGATTCTATACCCACATTACTGGGCAATTTTTCATTTTATTTTATTCTATTTTATTCTATTTTGGGTTGTCTCTTTGGTTTGCCGTTTCTTTGCACAATGCGGTGGAGACGATGACGCGGGGTTCCTCTTTATTCCGTCCTCCATAGACTATGCATATTGCTTGGATTCAGTTCTAGCTTTATTTACAGCTATTTACCTTGTTATATTTTTTTCTCTTGTCCTTTTCATTTGCGCCTGGCGCGGGGAGACAGTCCCTGTTTGGGGCATACAGTGAGGGTGGGATCTTTCACCTTATACATCTGGTGTTTTTTCGCCCCACTGTTTTTCATGGCTATTTGGGCCATGACTCTCCACGCCGGTGGGATGGCCCTGCGTCCTGCCCCTCCGTTGTGCTGTCGTGGTGATATCGGCGAGCTTGTGGCACTGGAGCGGATTGGCAGTTGTCGATTTGCTGCGCGCGCATGCGTGGTGTACGTGCGGCGCTTGCGCAGTGTGG
The DNA here is from genome assembly GCF_037356315.1 of Lithobates pipiens. NCBI lineage: Eukaryota > Metazoa > Chordata > Amphibia > Anura > Ranidae > Lithobates > Lithobates pipiens. Next base: position 261,054,744 of record NW_027507790.1, read on the forward strand.
AGGTGGGGCGCAGCGTCATCTCAGGGGGCCAACTCTTGGAGGACTACTCTGGGTCAGCTGGATGCACAGCTGATCAGCGTCTGTGACCGATCAGCTGTGCTTAGCTCACTATTTAAGCTCTGCTTGAGTACAGGTGAGACAGGGCTTGGAGACGGACGCTGATTTTGGCATACTTGGTGGAGCCATGACTTAAACCCAGTCTGTGCAGGTATTCCTTTTTGTTTGTTGTGTGAACATCAATGTCCCTTGGGATGGATCTCTCACTCATTATGGATATGTTATGCTGCATGCATATATATCCGGCTATATTATTTGCTGTATTTTTCCCACTTGGGGATTATATATATATACCCCGGGGCCCTTGATGGGTCCCTCTCCTGTTCATTAGTGGCCTGTAAGCGACATCACTGTTTGACTAAGGTGAGGCTGCATTTTACAACATGATATGCATCCCTCTCTATATAGCATGTAATTAATTGTATTAGTGATGTCCCTCTGTTTGTTTTCCCTTGCAGATTCTCCAGCTTTTTCTGGGCCCCAGTGCACATGTAGGTCCCCTGTTGGTCCGATATTTTGGACTGCAGTGTGGCTGACAGGATAGGTGATTAAGTGGGGGAATGTAATATTATTCCCTCGCCTTCTCCAATTTCCTTTTTTTTTTTTACCATCTATATACTCCGAGATGGGCAACCAAACTGATAAGAGACATGTAGGAACTCTGCTATAATGAAAGATTAGAGGAACTGAATTTATTCTCTCTTGAGAAGAGGAGATTAAGGGGGGGATATGATATCCATATGTAACATGTACAAATATATAAGGGGTCCATATAGTGAAGTTGGTGTTGAGTTATTCACTTTACAGTCAACAAAGAGGACAAGGGGGCACTCTTTACATCTAGATCAAAAGATATTTCATCTCCAAATACGAAAAGGTTTCTTCACAGTAAGAGCTGTGAAAATGTGGAATAGACTCCCTGCAGAGGTGGTTCTGGCCAGCTCAGTAGATTGCTTTAAGAAGGGCCTGGATTATTTCCTAAGTGTACATAATATAACTGGGTACTGACATTTATAGGTAAAGTTGATCTGGGGAAAATCCGATTGCCTCTTGGGGATCAGGAAGGAATTTTTTCCCTTGCTGTAGCAAATTGTATCATTCTTTGTTGGGGTTTTTCCCCTTCCTCTGGATCAACTGTGGGTAAAGGATTGGGCTAGGGATGAGCCGAACACCCCCCGGTTCGGTTCGCACCAGAACTTTCGAACGGACCCCAAATTCGTACGAACTTTAGAACCCCATTGAAGTCTATGGGACTCGAACGTTCGAAATTAAAAGTGCTAATTTTAACAGCTAATATGCAAGATACTGTCCTAAAAAGGGTTTGGGGACCTGGCTCCTGCCCCAGGGGACATGGGTCAATGCCTAAAATGTTTTTAAAAATGGCCGTTTTGGCGGGAGCACTGATTTTAATGATGATTAAAGTGAAAAAAAAGTGAAATATTCCTTTAAATATGGTGCCTGGGGGGTGTCTGTAGTATGCCTGTGAAGTGTCACGTGTTTCCCATGTTTAGAACAGTCCCTGCACAAAATGACATTAAATGGAAATAACATCATTTAAAACTGCTTGCGGTTTTAATGTTATATCTGGTTCCTGCAATATGGTTGAAAATCATTGAGAAAAATGGCATGGGTAGCCCTCCCTTCCCATTACCAGCCCCTTTGGATCTTGTACGCATATTAAGGGGAACCCAGTACCCATATTAAAAAAAGGAAATGCGTGTGGCCCCCAGGCCCTATATACTCAGAACAGCAGTATACAGGCGGTGCAAACAAGACAGGAACTGTGTAGGTTTGTTGTGTTAAGTTGAATCTGTTTGTAATTTTCAACTGGTACATTTTTAAAGTGTAGCTCCAGTCAAAAAAACTATTTTTAAGCTTTTTGGAAAACATAGGGAAGGGTTATCACCCCTGTATAATTTGTTTTGTCGTCCATCTTTTTTCATCTTACTTGCTGTTGTCTCCTTCCGTTTGCAAGTAGGAGATGTTTGTAAGTTGGATGTTTGAAAGTAGGGGCCTGCCCTATATGCTCTGCAGAAATGGCGGAACAAGGTGTTGGTTTTGCCACAACATTGTAAGCCCTGAAAGGGACTCTTGGTGGGCGCTGGAGCGCCCTGCTGTGAACGGTTATATCAAGAATTGTAATTACATGCCATTGTTGAACAGTGGTAGAAAAATTTACCTTTGGTGGTTTTGGTGCTGGTGCCACAACACTATAAGTTCTCACAGTTACTCTGGGTGGGCACAGGAACGGGCCCTCCTGTGAAATATTATATCAAGAATTGTAATTACATGTCCCTGTTAAACAGGGGCAGAAAAATTGGGCCTTAGGCACTGGTGCTGGTGCCACGAAACTGCAACCTCTCCCATATACTCTAGTTTTATTGCAGGAATTAGCCCTGCTGCAAAGCATTGCATCAAAAATTGTAATTAAACGCCCCTGTTGAACAGGGGCAGAAAAATTGGGCCTTAGGCACTGGTGCTGGTGCCACCACACTGCAACCTCTCCCATATACTCTAGTTTTATTGCAGGAATTAGCCCTGCTGCAAAGCATTGCATCAAAAATTGTAATTAAACGCCCCTGTTAAACAGGGGCAGAAAAATTGGGCCTTAGGCATATCAGCGGAGGAGGAAGAGGATAGACAATCAACATAACAGGACAGTCACTCAGCATCAGCATAGGCAGTCTTGAAGGGATGTGATATTTCAAAAAAAATTATTCGGTTACATCAGCTTCAGGTGCTTGGTAGCTGTGGGTGATCCAAGACTGATTCATCTTGATGAAGGTCAGTCGAAGCACCCCATCCCTCCGTGCTTTGCGCAGAAGCTAACACATACGTATGTCATGCAAACATATGTAAATGTTATTCAAACCACACATGTGAGGTATTGCCATGAACATTCAAGCAGAAAGACTGCTGCAGAAATACTGACTTAAAGGCATGACTTAAAATATTGCAATGATCACCATTTTATTCTCTAGAGTGTCTGCTAAAATATATATATAATGTTTAGGGATTCTAAATCATTTTCTAGCAAAAAATACTGATTTCAACTTTTAAACAAATTTTCAGAAAAAGCCTGGTCTTCAAGTGGTTAAGGGGATAGAATAGTATATATGAAATTACTCGAAATCCACTGCCGACACGTTCTTCAAAAACACAGATGTCTGAGTTAGAATGTAAACCGAATGCCAAAATATCAATAAACAGAGCTGGGAAAGAAATCAAATTTTAATATATTTGCACATTTCTCATAAGCAGAAAACCGGTCTCTCAGAAATGGGAATCAACATTCACATGACAAATTCTTGTATAAAATAAAGATACATAATGTGCCTATGTAGGAAGTTTGGCAAACTGATATATGACACAAAAACCACTGAGTGAAACTTAAGCCATGTACACACGGTATGATTGTTGGCCAACCAAGCGTCTGATTTTTGTCAAAGGGGCGTGTGCCAGGAACTTGCATACTAACAGTACACAATTGTTGTGCCACAAACAAGAACGTAGTGGCATACTATAAGGAATTTAAGCTCTAATTTCGTATTTGGCAAGCATTGATTCCGAGCATGTGTTTGTACTTTCGACGGACTTGTGTACTGACCCTATGAAAATCTGATGTCAAACTGCTTTCCGCTGAAAATTTACTAGCCTGCCATCCAACATTTGTTGGCCGAAAGTTGGACAACAATTGTCAAAAGGATCGTACTAACGGTCGGATTTTAGGACAACAGTCTGTCAACAGACAGTCAGCAGGCACCAGGGAGAGGCTACAGTCAACCTGAGGGGAAAGAGTCAACCAGAGAGGCTAGAGTCATGGGCAGGCAGCAGCGAGAGGCTAGAGTCAATCTGAGGGGCTAGAGTCATGACCAGGCAGCCCGAGATTTTTCTTTTTCTTCCTTGAAAAAGCCCATGGCGTGCAAAACACACCCAAAAAACTTCCACCCGGTGCATAAAAAAAGTGCACACACATAAAGAGTGAACACTAAAAAGTGCAGACGGGTGTCTGATGTCCTCCATAAAGAAGGACCATACCCTGATCCCCCGGGGCGTTAGGCTGCAGACAGGGACTGAGGTACCAGACTCAACAGTGGTCTTCCAGCCGAAACCGGAAGGCCTCCTTTCCCCGGGAGGACTGCCGAAACAGAACCTCCTAGGTACTTGGTACTACGGGGGCTTCCCCGAAGGTAGGCCCCCCCAATGGAGGTTGGACCAAGCCAAAAGGCCTATGTCCGCCCTCCCAAAGACGTTCAGGATAGGTCCGAGGACCCACACCCTACTAATCAAACGTGAAAGTGACAAACGTGACTCACACAACACAAATAAAATAAATAAAAAGTGAGGAAAGGGATAGTGAAGAGGAGAGTGAAAAGGTGGCCATTGTGCAATACAATGACCAGGCCCTCTGACTCCGAGATGCTAGAGTCAACCTGAGGGGAAAGAGTCAACCAGAGAGGCTAGAGTCATGGGCAGGCAGCCCAAGAGGCTAGAGTCAACCTGAGGGGCTAGAGTCATGGGCAGGCAGCCCAAGAAGCTAGAGTCAACCAGAAGGGCTAGAGTCATGGGCAGGCAGCCCGAGAGGCTAGAGTCAACCTGAGGGGAAAGAGTCAACCTGAGAGGCTAAAGTCATGGGCAGGAAGCAGCGAGAGGCTAGAGTCTACCATAGGGGAAAGAGTCAACCTGAGAGGCTAGAGTCATGGGCAGGCAGCAGCGAGCGGCTAGAGTCAACCTGAAGGGAAAGAGTCAATCTGAGAGGCTAGAGTCATGGACAGGCAGCCTGAGAGGCTAGAGTCAACCAGAGGGGCTGCCAACAATCGTACCGTGTGTACGAGGCTTTAGTCTATGAAACCCCTAACAACAAACGTTTCCTATTTGGTGCCTTTTGGTCTGTTAAAGTGATTGTAAGGGTTTGTTTTTTTATTTTTTCTTAATAACAAACATATTATAATTACCTCCACTGTGCAGCTCATTCTGCAGAATGGCCCCGAACCTCATCTTCTGGGGTTCCCCGGTGGCTCCCGCAGCTCCTCTGCCCAACCAGATAACCCCCTAGGGGTAGCACATCCTCGAGGGGGATTAACTTGTGAGCACTCTCCCGAGTCCAGTATTCGGCTTCCATAGCCGCCGAATGTATGTCTCGGCCCTGCCCCCCGGCGCCCGCGTCATTGGATTTGATTGACAGCACCAACAAGTGGCCATAATTACTGCCACTGACACCAGTGATAAAATTAACTATTTCTCCTGCTGACACCAACAATGGGGCATAATTACGGCCACTGGCACCAACAATGGGGCATTATTCCTCCTACTGACACCAAAAATGGGGCACTACTCCACCCACTGACACCAGTGATAAATAAAACTATTTCTCCTGCTGACACCAACAATGGGGCATAATTACTGCCACTGACACCAGTGATAAATTAAACTATTTCTCCTGCTGACACCAACAATGGGGCATAATTACGGCCACTGGCACCAACAATGGGGCATTATTCCTCCTACTGACGCCAAAAATGGGGCACTACTCCACCCACTGACACCAATGACGAGGCATCGTTTGCTCCCACACCAGGACATTCTCTACTCCCACTGGCCATAGTCCACCCTCCGCAAAGCCTGAAGGCCAGTATCTGGCCTTTTGTTTAGAAAGTTTAGAGACCCCTGCCCTTCAGTTAACAAGCATAAATCACTGCAGATGTGTCAATGCATCCTAATATTTGCATATGCTCAGAGCAGGTCCCTTGCTTTACTCATGTACAATGCAGGACGATTTGCCCTACATTGTACTTGATGATGCCATTGGTGCATAGAGTACCCTCTAGAGGATGCAGCGGTGAACCAGTTGCACAGAGCAAGGGATCCCGCCACAGTGAGGACTAAAGTGAGTATTACACATAATTTCTTGGCTTTAGGCATGGTGATCAATGGTAAAGAAAAAAATATATATCAATGGCGCACTACAGCAAATGAAGGTGTAGGGTGTATTATGGCTTTTACATTCAGGATATACACATTGTAAGTGCTTTGTTTCTACTGCATAAAAAGCCCCAAGTGACAGTGAAATTTAATTTTCTTGAACTATAACAATACCCTTACCTGCTTTTGTTTTCCATCTCTTTTTTTCTTTCTCGCTCACGCTTTCATATAATACTGCCCATAGACATTTGCATGATCTTATTTTTTTTTTTTATATATATATAGCATACAGACCCCATGACATGAACGTACAAAAAAGTAGCAACTACCCCAACCTATAACTTACCTTTGTAGGAATGGTATTATTTGGATGGTGAGCTGTATTGGATTTCCGTCAGACATATTGTTTGGTGTTGAGGGCAAATAATAAAATTTTAGTCTCATCTGACCATAACACCTTTTTCCACGTGGCCTCAGAATCGTTTAAGGTGCGTTTAAGGTGGTCAGATGAGACTAAAATTTAATTATTTTGCCTCAACATCAAACAATATGTCTGGCAGAAATCCAATACAGCTCACCATCCAAATAACACCATTCCTACAGCAAAGAATGAAGGTGGTAATATCCTGTTATGGGGTGTGTCTCTACAGCAGGGACTGGAGCACTTGTCAGGATAGAAGGAAAAATGTATGGGGCACAATACCATCAAATTCTTGAGGAAAATCTGCTGCTCTCTGCCAGAAAGTTGTCAATGAGAAGAAGGTTTACCTTCCAACATGGCAATGACCCAAATCACACAGCAATAATGACACAGTGGTTGAAGAGAAAAAAGGTCAATGTCCTTGAATGGCCTAGTCAGAGCCAAGACTTAAAGTGGTTGCAACCTTACAAAACCATTCACTGCCAGCCCCTCTCTTTTATGCACCCATAACACACTGTGTAGGTGTTTGGTGAAAATACTTTTTTCCAGATATCTTCAGATATCTTCAGGCCAGTCACCTGACTTCCAGACCGCACTATTCCTCCGATCTTAGCCCTTGTACACACGGTCGGAGATTCCGACAACCAAATCCGTATTCGTAATTCCGATGGATTAATTCCGGAAGTGATGTTGCATACACACGGTCGGACTAAGTTGTCGGAAAATCTGATTGTACATAACGTGATGACGTTATTTCGTTATGACGGGACTACGTTCAGGCTAGTAGCCAATAGCTTTGGTCTAGGAATTTGATCTGAGCATGCGTGGCACTTTGTCCGTCGGAGTAGGCTACACATGATCGGAGTATGTCCGATAGGAGCATTTTGTCGGAAAATATTAACGGCAAGTTGGAAAACTTGGTCCGTCGGATATTCCGACGGAAACAGTCCGATGCAGACCACACACAGTTGGAATATCCGACAAAACGGTCGGATAGGACACATTCCGTCAGAATCTCCGACCGTGTGTACAAGGGCTTAGGGGAAACAGTGGGAGGGGCGAAGATCTCCTCTGACATCAGCCTGAGAGGTCATGTGACCACTATGCTGGCCGCTCAGCCCCTCCCGCTATAGCCGTTTAGATAGGGGAGGAAAGTGACCAGGAGTTACATGACTGACCTGAAGCTATCTGCAAAAAGGTCTTTGAAGGATTTGTTTTCAACAAACACTTACACAGTGGTATGGCTGCACAAAAGAGAGGGGCTGACAGTGAGGTTTTTTTAAAGTTAATTTACTACTAATAGTGGCAGGAAGGGGGGCAGAGATGGCTCTCTCACACACACAGAAGCTGACAGGCAGGGAGGGAGGGGGAGAGAAGAGATCAGCGGATGATGGAGGCATGTAACCTGACCAAGGTAATCAGGGCTGAGCAGCCATGATGACCGTGGTCAGCACACCAAGGGGGACACAGGAACAGGCCGGATCAACCTTTTTTCTTGCAGCTTACAGAGGGACAGGTTAGACAGCGCTGTGCTGTTTAACCCGCTATTAGGGGACAGGATCTCTCTCTTTTTTTTTTTTTTAGGGTTCCAACCACTTTAAACACCACTGAAAATCTGTAGTATGACTTGAAGACTGCAGTCCACAAAGGGTCACCATCAAATGTAACTGAACTTGAGCAGTTCTGCAAAGAAGAGCGGGCAAATATTGCAAAGTCTAGATGTGCAAAGTTAATAGAGACAAATCCCAACAGACTAAAGGCTGGAATTAAAGCCAAAGGTGGTTCATCAAAATACTGACACAAAGGGGTGATCCTTTTTTTCAACTCAGTGATTCTGTTTATGGATTACAAAAAAACACTCTGACATGTTAGTGTTATATCTTTCACTTGGATGTTATAAGTTGCACTAGTAAATACAGCTGGATAAAGCAAAAACTGTGTCTGTCTTCATGTGATCAATGTGATTATTTTAAAGGCGGGGGTGATTCTTTTCTATACCCACTGTATTTAACTGGAATTAATGGTTACACAAATATAAACATTCAGAAAATGCTTTCTGTATTTTTTTTTTTTGTAGAATTTCATTGCAACCTTTACTCCCAACTGAATAGGACTGAAAATGATGCAAGGATTTTATGAATTCAAGTCAGCAGAAAATAAACAGTTCCTTTAATAGCATGCCATACTATTAAACACCCTTCAACACAAAGCCCATAAAAGATTTTTCTCCTCCTCTCTTGATTCATAACTGTTGTTACAGATACAAGGTTAATGGCTCTCTCTCAAATTCATTTTTGGACCTATGAAAGTTCATTTGCATGTCTGCAATTAAGGATGAATTGATCAGTCACTAATTAATGCCGTGCTATTACACATTTTAATTTGTAGATTATGCAGATGTGAGTCTTTGCACATTTTTAATTCATATATTATACAAGCCCAAATGTTTACTATGCCCTTTTTAATCTCCTTGCACTAGTGTAGCAGTTATTCACCACTGATGGATCGGTCGCTTGGCTCAGAGGTCTATGTCATCATGTACTTGTTTGGTGAGTGCTTCCCCATTATCATAATGAGTTACATATACTTGTCTGTTAGCCTCTTTTCAAACAATGCAAGGAGTTTCATTTAACTCTATAAATAATTGTGTGATTTCTTCCTATGATATGTTAGATACATTTTCAAGTGTGTGTTTCCTTCCAAGAAGAACTCTGCAATTACATCCATTATTAGTAGAATTGTTTTTCATATGGTTTAATAACACGTACATCTTAATCTACGAGATCAGAAAGAATTTGCAAAAAAAGCCCATTGGTGGTTTTATTGGTAGAGGCGCCTTTTGTCATATGTTGGGTACAGTGAGATAATGTCATACGGGCCAGCTGAGCCTTCTAGAGACCTAGCCAGCATCATTGCACTGTACTCAACATATAACAAAAGGCACCTCTGCCAATCAAACCACAGATGGGCTTTTTGGCAGGCTTATTGTCACAACCTGAATGACCTGCTGGTGGTACTGCGGTTCCTAGAGTGGAAGATCGTAGTTCCAGTGTCCACCAGCGGGTGTCTCCCAACAGCCAGCAAATCCCAGTAATCAGTCTCCACCTGGCTGCTGGGAGGGTATTTAGTCCCTCCTCTACATTTCCATCGTGCTTCAATTATTTGCCCTGTTAGCCAGATACTGCTTGCTGTTTAATCCTGAACCCGGTTCCTGCCTCTGTCTTGTACCTGAACCTTGTACCTTTCTGTCTCATGCCTGCTCCCCATGTTCCTGATCCCAGTCTTGGTCCCTCCCTTCCTTGCATCTTTGGTATTACTCCATTTCTTCTGTCTTCCCCATTTTGTGTATATTGTACATAATTAGTTTGCTAGTTAGGCTTTCTTTTACTTAGATATTTTATCATTTGGTTATGGTTCACTTGTATCTTCATGTTTGCTGTGTATCCTGTTTGCTGGTGTTTGAATGTGTTTTGTTTTACTGTTTATACATTTACTTAAAGAGGAAGTAAACCCGACCAAAAAAATTCTAATTTTCTACTGTTTCTATTATACTATACATCAGCCTTCATACGATCTATCGAATTCCTCAAAACGAGCGCTCTAAATACCTTTTTTCTCGTTTTCAAAAAGCTCTCCCTTCCGGGTATCACCCGCGCCATTGCAACGTCTGGTTTTGACATCCTTTGCGGACGTAATTTCCGCCCTTAGTTAGATTTCCCTCAGGAAATCTCGCGCATGCGCCGTAGCGTCATAACAAATCCTAACCAAGCCTCGATCTCGGTTGCCGTCTTCAGTCACAAGGGGGAGTGTCAGGAAGAGCAGGGATATCTGTACAACGCGAGACTTATCCTCTGCCGCAATGAGGAGAATGCCTCGTATTAACAAAGGCAGAGAAGCAGGAAGATCAAAGGCGGCAATACAATATACGCCGCATTCGCACGTCAATACTGCGCAAGCGCGGCTGACGTCATGGACATCAAAACGGCGTTTTTTTCGAAAATGACACAAGTAAGTGCACTTTCTCAGGCAGCGATCATCTGCCTGAGAAAAGTATTATCTACAAAGCAAAACATGTTTAGGAGGGTTTACAACCACTTTAAATCATATATAGTCTGGTTTCAGTTTGCTGAGTGTAGCTACACAGATCTGGCCATCCCTGCAGTCAATATCTCTGACATTTATTCTACCCAATTTAAGCATCTGCCTGAGAAATCTGCATAGGTCCCAGGATTGGGACCCCTGTGACTTTGAGAGTGACTACCCTCATCTTGCAGGCAGACAAGTTTTTCTCTACCCACATACTTGGGAGGTTGCGTGCTCCCAACCCCTAGGGTGACCGCAGCCTCAGCAGTTGTACTGTAGGTCATTCTCCAATTTACTTTATGCCTGAAGCATTTTTTGAGCTATATTTCCTTTTTTAACCAATTAAAGTAATTGTAAAGGCTTGTTTTTTCCCTCTAAAAATAACAAACATTATATTTACCTGCTCTGTTGCAATGGATTGCAATGCGCAGAGCAGCCCAGATCCTCCTCTTCGTGGGTCCCTCTTCTGCTCTCCTGGCCCCTTCCGCCTTGTTCAGTGCCCCCACAGTAAGCAGCTTGCTATGGGGGCACACGAGCCAAGTCACAGCTCCCTGTGTCCATTCAGACATGGATCCCCAATCCGGGCCCCCTTTCTCCCCTGATTGGCTAGCTGACTTTGATTGACAGCAGTGGGAGCCAATGGCGCCACTGCTGTGTCTTAGCCAATGAGGAAAGAGAATCTCAGGCGGCTGAGACATTTATGGACATTGCTGGAACTACAGGGACCTCAGGTAAGTGTTGGGGGGGGGGGGGGGCTGCTGCACACAGAAGGCTTTTTACGTTAACGTGTAGAATAAATGCATTAAGATAAAAAAAACCTTCTGCCTTTACAACTCTTTTAACTACACTCTAAGGACTCTCCTGCCGCCCTCTTCTCTTTTCCGGTGAACACCCTGAGCTTCACCAGAGACCACTGACCAGTTCATAAGAACTGAACACCTCAGACCTTAGTTGACCACCACATCCCGGGACAGAAAATAACAAACTTCTGTGCCCTCCTCATCCCCCTGGTCCCTGCACACTTACCTCCATGGGTGATTAGCTGTCACTGCCCATGCAGCCACTGCTATGATCCAAAGTCATCAAAGTGTTCACTTGCCAGTGATGAAACATTCTGATCTGTCACTGTGTCCCTAAGGAAAAAGGGGAAGAAGCGCTTTAAAATTCCATGACTGCTGTGTGGGCAGTCAAAGCTAATCATCCCTAATCATCCACAAAGGTAAATGCAGCAAACCTCAACTTTGGGTAATATAGGCACTAGCCCACCTGCACCCCCTCCACCAGGCTGAAGTGGCCCCGCTTCCCTAGCATACCTCTCGACCAGGGCTGGGCCAAAGGAAGAAGGGGCAGAAGAGGCAGCTGCCCTGGGCACTGTGTTTTCATGTGGAGGTGGGACACATTTATAAGCAAATTGCATATGAATGAACAGCTATGGCATTTGCAAAGCATATCAGTGAGTTGCTATAGATATTCAAATAAATGAGCCGCTATGACATGCTGTGTTTCTCCGTTCCACACATCATAGCTGCATTTTGGTGTGAACGATCCCTAAAAACAATTGTCTTCTATGATCCTTTGGTGCGAACGAGTATTTAAATATTGCTTGTCTTGAACAGACATTGACTCATACGTATTAAAGTTTAGGGGTTGGGGCTTGCAGTTTGACATTCTGACCCTAGGCACTGGATGACCTTGTCTTAGCCCTTGTACACACGGTCGGAGAATCTGTCGGAATGAGTCTTATCGGACCGTGTCGTCAGATAATCCGACTGTGTGTGGTATGCATCGGACTGATTCCGTCCGAATCTCCGTCCGACCCAATTTTCCAACATGTTGGAAATATTTCCCGACCAACTGGGCCAGACGGACCTAATCCGATCATGTGTAGAGCATTTTCATCAGACCAAGTGCCACGCATGCTCAGATCAAATTCCTACATCAAAGCTATTGGCTACTAGCCTGAATGTAGTCCCATCGTAACGAAATTACGTCATCACGTTCTGAAAGATCGGATTTTTCGCCAACTTGGCCCGACCATGAGTATGCAACAGTTTCGGACACAATCCGTCGGACTAAACCCGACGGGCAAAATCCGACGGATTTGGTTGGCAAAATCTCCGACCGTGTGTACGTGGGCTCAGTCCTGCTCTCGACTCCATATCCCATAGTCCATAACCCTTTCCTTCCCACACTAATTTAACAATTAATAATAACTTCCCTAATTTTAAAGCAAAAGACTTAACGGGTTCAGAACAGTTTCACCCAATTCTGAAGCTTATAGGACACATTACTCCTTAATGGAAGAATATCAGATAAATGAATGGAGACCATAATCAAAGCATCACATAAACTTGTTTTGTTGTGGCCCCGTGTCATATGGATTGCTGTGTCTTCTGCACAATTCTTTAGAGATGGCTGATCCAATTTCCACTTTACCTTTTTAATCTATTATCAATATTATTATTATTTTGTGATATATACAGTATATAAATTATTATGTTCTATAATTATATATGATTATATCTACTAAATTACTATTTTATTTATTGAATAAAAAAAAATAGATAAAGCACAACCTTCTCAACCTATATAATCAGGACAACAAGCACACATACATGCACCTACATACAGTATCTCACAAAAGTGAGTGCACCCCTCACATTTTTGTAAATATTTTATCTATCTTTTATGTGATAACACTGAAGAAATGACACTTGTCTACAATGTAAAGTAGTGAGTGTACAGCTTGTATAACAAAGTGAATTTGCTGTCCCCTCAAAATAACTCAACACACAGCCATTAATGTCTAAACCACTGGCAACAAAAGTGAGTACACCCTTAAGTGTGGGCCCAATTAGCCATTTTCCCTCCCTGGTGTCACGTGACTCATTAACGTTGCAAGGTCTCAGGTGTGAATGGGGAGTAGGTGTGTTAAATTTGGTGTTATTGCTCTCACTCTCTTCATTCATTCACTGGAAGTTCATGGCAAAGAACTCTCTGAGGAATTCCGCTCAAGCTTGGCTTGCATACACACTGTCGGTCACACAAAAGTTCTCAGAACTTTCAACCATCAAGAACGTGGTGACGTACAACACTACGACGAGCTGAGAAGTTCAATGCTTCTGAGCATGTGTCAAATTGTTTCCAAGTATGCGTAGGCATTTGTACAGAGTATCGGAATTTCCGATCTGAACTTTTTCCGACCGAAAAGTAGAGAACCTGCTCTCAATATTTGCTGGCTGGAATTCTGCCAGCAAGAGTCCGATGGAGCATACACATTTCAAAATTTCTGACCAAAAGCTCATATCAAACTTTTGCTGGCAGAATTTCTGATCGTGTGTATGGGGCTTTTATGTGGTAGTAAACCCTTCTATCATTTTCAGTCAAGGAAGCTGCCATCTTGGCCTCTAATGATTCTTCAACTGCCATGATGCTGCACATGTGATCAGTTATGAAACCAGCCATTGGATGGTTTGAAAGTTTGGTTGAGAGCACAACCAATGTGAAAGTTTGCATTTCCGGCATGCCGGGAATGTAAGTGTTTTTTGAAACTGGGTTTACTACCGCTTTAAGACCCTGAAACTGAGCTGCAGCACGGTGGCCAAGATCATACAGTGGTTTAACAGGACAGATTCCACTCAGAACAGGACTTGCCAACCAAAGAAGTTGAAAGCACGTACTCAGCCTCATATCCAAAGGTTGTCTTTGGGAAATAGATGTAAGAGTGCTGCCAGCATTTCTGCAAGAGGTTAAAGGCGTGGGGGGACAGCCTGCCAGTGCTCAGACCATACGCTGCACACTGCATCAAATTGGTCTGCATAGCTGTCGTCCCAGAAGGAAGCCTCTTCTAAAGCCGATGCACAATCCTGCAAACATTTTGCTGAAGACAAGCAGACTAGGGACATGGATTACTGGAACCATGTACTGTGATCACCAGCCCTGTGATCCGATGAGGCCAAGATAAACGTATTTGGTTCAGATGGTGTCAAGCGTGTGTGACGACAACCAGGTTATGAGTACAAGACAAGTGTGTCTTGCCTACAGTCAAGCATGGTGGTGGGAGTGTCATGGTCTTGGGCTGCATGAGTGCTGCCAGCACTGGGGAGCTACAGATCATTGAGGGAACCATGAATGCCAACATGTACTGTGACATACTGAAGCAGAGCCTTCCCTTCAAAGACTGGGCCGCAGGACAGTATTCCAACATAACGACTCCAAACACACCTCCAAGACCACCACTGCCTTGCTAAAGAAGCTGAGGGTAAAGGCGATGGACTGGCCAAGCATGTCTCCAGACCTAAACCCTATTGAGCATCTCTGGGGCATCCTCAAATAGAAGGTGGAGGAGAGCAAGGTCTCTAACATTAACCCGCTCTGTGATGACATCATGGAGGAGTGGAAGAGGACTCCAGTGGCAACCTGTGAAGCTCTGGTGAACTCCATTGCCAAGAGGGTTAAGGCAGTGCTGGAAAATAATGGTGGCAACGCAAAATTTTGATATTTTTGGCCCAACTTGGCCATTTTCACTCAGGGGTGTACTCACTTTTATTGCCAGTGGTTTAGACATTAATGGCTGTGTGTTGAGTTATTTTGAGGGGACAGCAAATTTACACTGTTATACAAGCTGTACACTCACTACCAGGGGCGGACTGACAACTAATGGGGCCCCCAGGCAATAGAAGCTCATGGGGCCCCCTTGGGCGCCACACCTTGCCAGGGAGACAAGGGGGGGAGCACACAGGGGGAAACTGGAGGGAGAACGCACACGCACTCACACAAACACAGGGAGACACTCACACACCACACACAGGGGGACACACTCTCACACAGGGAGACACACACACACACACCACACACGGGGGGGGACACACACGAGGATACACTCACGCACACACACAGGGGGACACGCACACTCACACAGGGGGGGAGGACACACTCACACACACACACACACAAACACACAGGGGGATACACACACACACACACATATGGGAACACACACACACACACAAACACACAGGGGGATACACACACACACACACACACACACACATATGGGAACACTCACACGGGGACACTCACACACACACACACACGGGACACACACACACACGGGGACACTCACACATATATACGGACACACACACACACATAAGGGGACACACACACTCACACACAGGGACACACACACATACGGGGACACTCACACACACATACGGGGACACTCACACACACATACGGGGACACTCACACACGGGGACACTCACACAGGGGGACACTCACACACGGGGACACTCACACACACATACGGGGACACTCACACACACTAACACGAACATACGGGGACACACACACACACACTCACACACACATACGGGGACACACACACACACACACACACTCACACACACATACGGACACACACACACACTCACACACACATACGGGGACACACACATATGGGTACACACACACACATACGGGGACACACACACACACAGGGACACACACACACACATACGGGACACTCACACACACATACGGGGACACTCACACACACATACGGGGACACTCACACACACATACGGGGACACTCACACACGGGGACACTCACACATGGGGACACTCACACACGGGGACACTCACACAGGGGGACACTCACACACACATACGGGGACACTCACACACACTAACACGAACATACGGGGACACACACACACACACTCACACACACATACGGGGACACACACACACACACATACGGGGACACACAAACACACACACACTCACACACACATACGGACACACACACACACACACTCACACACACATACGGGGACACACACATATGGGTACACACACACACATACGGGGACACTCACACACACACACACACACATACGGGGACACACACATATGGGTACACACACACATACGGGGACACACACACACACACACAGGGACACACACACACACATACGGGGACACTCACACACACATACGGGGACACTCACACACACATACGGGGACACTCACACACGGGGACACTCACACACGGGGACACTCACACACGGGGACACTCACACACACATACGGGGACACTCACACACACTAACACGAACATACGGGGACACACACACACACACTCACACACACATACGGGGACACACTCACACACACATACGGACACACACACACACTCACACACACATACGGGGACACACACATATGGGTACACACACACACATACGGACACACACACACACACACACACACACACACACAGGGACACACACACACACATACGGGGACACTCACACACACATACGGGGACACTCACACACACATACGGGGACACTCACACACACATACGGGGACACTCACACACGGGGACACTCACACACGGGGACACTCACACACGGGGACACTCACACAGGGGGACACTCACACACACATACGGGGACACTCACACACACTAACACGAACATACGGGGACACACACACACACACTCACACACACATACGGGGACACACACACACACACACTCACACACACATACGGACACACACACACACACACTCACACACACATACGGGGACACACACATATGGGTACACAGACACACATACGGGGACACTCACACACACACACACACACATACGGGGACACACACATATGGGTACACACACACATACGGGGACACACACACACACACACACAGGGACACACACACACACATACGGGGACACTCACGCACACATACGGGGACACTCACACACACATACGGGGACACTCACACACGGGGACACTCACACACGGGGACACTCACACACGGGGACACTCACACACACATACGGGGACACTCACACACACTAACACGAACATACGGGGACACACACACACACACTCACACACACATACGGGGACACACACACACACACACACTCACACACACATACGGACACACACACACACACATACGGACACACACACATACGGGGACACACACATATGGGTACACACACATACGGGGACACTCACACACACACACATACGGAGACACACACATACATACGGGGACACACACACACACAGGGACACACACACACACATACGGGACACTCACACACACATACGGGGACACTCACACACACATACGGGGACACTCACACACACATACGGGGACACTCACACACGGGGACACTCACACATGGGGACACTCACACACGGGGACACTCACACAGGGGGACACTCACACACACATACGGGGACACTCACACACACTAACACGAACATACGGGGACACACACACACACACTCACACACACATACGGGGACACACACACACACACATACGGGGACACACAAACACACACACACTCACACACACATACGGACACACACACACACACACTCACACACACATACGGGGACACACACATATGGGTACACACACACACATACGGGGACACTCACACACACACACACACACATACGGGGACACACACATATGGGTACACACACACATACGGGGACACACACACACACACACAGGGACACACACACACACATACGGGGACACTCACACACACATACGGGGACACTCACACACACATACGGGGACACTCACACACGGGGACACTCACACACGGGGACACTCACACACGGGGACACTCACACACACATACGGGGACACTCACACACACTAACACGAACATACGGGGACACACACACACACACTCACACACACATACGGGGACACACTCACACACACATACGGACACACACACACACTCACACACACATACGGGGACACACACATATGGGTACACACACACACATACGGACACACACACACACACACACACACACACACACAGGGACACACACACACACATACGGGGACACTCACACACACATACGGGGACACTCACACACACATACGGGGACACTCACACACACATACGGGGACACTCACACACGGGGACACTCACACACGGGGACACTCACACACGGGGACACTCACACAGGGGGACACTCACACACACATACGGGGACACTCACACACACTAACACGAACATACGGGGACACACACACACACACTCACACACACATACGGGGACACACACACACACACACTCACACACACATACGGACACACACACACACACACTCACACACACATACGGGGACACACACATATGGGTACACACACACACATACGGGGACACTCACACACACACACACACACACATACGGGGACACACACATATGGGTACACACACACATACGGGGACACACACACACACACACACAGGGACACACACACACACATACGGGGACACTCACGCACACATACGGGGACACTCACACACACATACGGGGACACTCACACACGGGGACACTCACACACGGGGACACTCACACACGGGGACACTCACACACACATACGGGGACACTCACACACACTAACACGAACATACGGGGACACACACACACACACTCACACACACATACGGGGACACACACACACACACACACTCACACACACATACGGACACACACACACACACATACGGACACACACACATACGGGGACACACACATATGGGTACACACACATACGGGGACACTCACACACACACACATACGGAGACACACACATACATACGGGGACACTCACTCATACACATATGGGGACACTCTCACACTCACTCACACACATACGGGGACACTCACACACATACGGGGACACTCACACACATACGGGGACACAAACACATACGGGACACACACACACGGGAGGGCACAGGGACACACACACAGGGGAGGACACACACACGGGGAGGTCACACACACGGGGAGGACACACACACGGGGAGGACACTGGGTTGGGGGGATGCAGGGCCCCATGCATCTGTACCGCCACCCCCCCCAGAACTTGTAGCAGACCCAGGCTTTACTTACCGGCGGATGCCGATAATACTTTTAACGGCGCAGCTCCCCGCCGGCCCCTGCACTCTTCTGCTGTGCCGTATCTCATGCCGATTACAATACGGCTAACTCCACGCTGCTCCCCGCCGGCCCCTCCTTCCCTCCCGTCCGTCCCAGGTGCTTGTACTGTATGCGTTGTGACATCACCTGGGACGGACGGGAGGGAAGGAGGGGCCGGCGGGGAGCAGCGCGCCGTATTGTAATCGGCATGATTGCGGCATGTGTTACGGGCACAGCCGCTTCAAGTGGCCTCTCATGTGGCCGAGACCGGGCCCCCAATGACCTCGGGCCCTCGGGCGGCGCCCGAGTGACCGACTGGTCAGTCCGCCCCTGCTCACTACTTTACATTGGAGCAAAGCGTAATTTCTTTGGTGTTGTCACATGAAAAGATAGAATAATACACACATACGGGGACACACACATATGGGTACACACACACATACGGGGACACACACACACACACATACGGGGACACTCACACACACATACGGGGACACTCACACACACATACGGGGACACTCACACACACATACGGGGACACTCACACACGGGGACACTCACACACGGGGACACTCACACAGGGGGACACTCACACACACATACGGGGACACTCACACACACTAACACGAACATACGGGGACACACACACACACACTCACACACACATACGGGGACACACACACACACACACTCACACACACATACGGACACACACACACACACACACTCACACACACATACGGGGACACACACATATGGGTACACACACACACATACGGGGACACTCACACACACACACACACACACATACGGGGACACACACATATGGGTACACACACACATACGGGGACACACACACACACACAGGGACACACACACACACATACGGGGACACTCACGCACACATACGGGGACACTCACACACACATACGGGGACACTCACACACGGGGACACTCACACACGGGGACACTCACACACACATACGGGGACACTCACACACACTAACACGAACATACGGGGACACACACACACACACTCACACACACATACGGGGACACACACACACACACACACTCACACACACATACGGACACACACACACACACATACGGACACACACACATACGGGGACACACACATATGGGTACACACACATACGGGGACACTCACACACACACACATACGGGGACACACACATATGGGTACACACACACACACATACGGGGACACTCACACACACACACACACACATGCGGGGACACACACATATGGGTACACACACACACACATACGGGGACACACACACTCACACACACTCACACACACACACGGGGACACACGCATATGGGTACACACACACACACACATACGGAGACACACACATATGGGTACACACACACACACATACGGGGACACTCACACACACACACATACGGGGACACTCACTCATACACATATGGGGACACTCTCACACTCACTCACACACATACGGGGACACTCACACACATACGGGGACACTCACACACATACGGGGACACAAACACATACGGGACACACACACACGGGAGGGCACAGGGACACACACACAGGGGAGGACACACACACGGGGAGGTCACACACACGGGGAGGACACACACACGGGGAGGACACTGGGTTGGGGGGATGCAGGGCCCCATGCATCTGTACCGCCACCCCCCCCAGAACTTGTAGCAGACCCAGGCTTTACTTACCGGCGGATGCCGATAATACTTTTAACGGCGCAGCTCCCCGCCGGCCCCTGCACTCTTCTGCTGTGCCGTATCTCATGCCGATTACAATACGGCTAACTCCACGCTGCTCCCCGCCGGCCCCTCCTTCCCTCCCGTCCGTCCCAGGTGCTTGTACTGTATGCGTTGTGACATCACCTGGGACGGACGGGAGGGAAGGAGGGGCCGGCGGGGAGCAGCGCGCCGTATTGTAATCGGCATGATTGCGGCATGTGTTACGGGCACAGCCGCTTCAAGTGGCCTCTCATGTGGCCGAGACCGGGCCCCCAATGACCTCGGGCCCTCGGGCGGCGCCCGAGTGACCGACTGGTCAGTCCGCCCCTGCTCACTACTTTACATTGGAGCAAAGCGTAATTTCTTCGGTGTTGTCACATGAAAAGATAGAATAAAATGTTTACAAAAATGTGAGGGGTGTACTTACTTTTATGAAATACTGTATCTTCACTTTTGTGACTGGCTGCTACAAAACCGTCTAACGGAGGATGCCTAAACCCACAGTGTCATTTTTATAGTCATGTTGTGCAAATTCTGAGCAATATAATAAAATGCACCAAGATAGAAGACAGAATCGCATCAAAGTGTCCCCTGCAGGCACACTTCCATTAAGAGCATCTTGATGATATCTATAGATGCAGTGGACTATAATCAAATAGTTATCAGAATCCACTTCTCAATGCAAGATGTCAATTTCAAAGATTTATAATCCATTCATGTGACATCCAGATCAAGTGAAGTCACTTTATAACACAGCATCATACTCATGCAGGGGTCAATGGGCAGTGAGCTTTAGGAGAACCGTAGCATCCATTTATGAATAAAGTCCTGAGAGAGTTATCTCTCTTTTCCACCCGTGTATATTATAGGCAAATCATTGCCATTGTATATCCACCCAAAGAAAATAACCCGACCCTGCTTACTGTTTGTAGTTACGTCACTTAAATGCCCTGTATGGGTCACCGCTTGTTTCCACCGATTTCTGCACTTCAAGTACAGTACTGTGCAAATGTTTTTGGTAGGTGTGAAGAAATGCTGTAAAGTAAGGCCTCATGCACATAGGACCTTTTATTACCTCTCCTAGAAGCCAGCAGAGTTTTTGCAGGCACATTTAAGCATATTTAAAGGCATCAAGCACTGGGGCGTTAATTAATTTCATTGGCCAGAATAAATATTTTTTTTTCTGCCCATTGAAATGAATTAATTCTCAACCGATAAACGTAAATAGCGTTATCACGTGGGGGATTCTCGGCCCCGCCTGCTGCAGCTGTCAGGTTGAGAGGTGAGAGAGGTGGCCAGTCACATGAGTGCCAAAGCGCTAAACGCAAATAGCGTTATCACGAGCTCTGAGAACCAAGCGATCAGCGGTGTTTGATCACTCAGTTCTCAGCCTTAGAGCCAGTTGGGGACAGATGCAGCTGACCGATGCTACATCCACCTAGGTAAGTATGAGTCCACAATAAAAAAAATATCCATACTTCTCTTTTAAAGTGTATGTTACCCTAAAAAAAAAAAGGATCATGTTCCTTTAAAGCATGTTATACAGCACAGTGCTTGTGCTGTGTCATTTGGCCCCCTGTATCACCTGAAATACCTGGCTGCTCTTGCCTGGTTCTGCCTCTACCCCTTGTAAACTGGCCATGGTTTATCATGGCTGCTAAGCCCTGACACCGTGGTCAGTTTACGTGCCTCCGTCATCCGCAGCTTTCCTCTGTCCTCTTCTATCCTCTCTCCCCCTTCCCTGCCTGTCAGCTCTGTGTCAGTGCCTGCCCCCTCCCCTCCTGCTGCTGAAATTACATTTAAAGTTTCACACTATCCTTTCTGTTTAATAAAGCTAGGAGGCCCAGTGTCTGTGTCTTATACAAATAAGATGCTATATACCTTATTTCAGAATGCCGCTCGGCGCTCACGTCGCCTCTCTCCTCCTCTCCTCCCGACTGACATCAGTTGGGGATTCTCGGCCCCACCTGCTGCAGCTGTCAGGTTGAGAGGGTAGAGAGGTGGCCAGTCTCATGAGTGCCAAAGCGCTAAACGCAAATAGCGTTATCACGAGCTCTGAGAACCAAGCGATCAGCTGTGTTTGATCACTCAGTTCTCAGCCTTAGAGCCAGTGGGGGACAGATGTAGTTGACCGATGCTACATCCATCTAGGTAAGTATGAGTCTACAATAAAAAAAAATACCCATACTTCTCTTTTAAAGTGTATGTTACCCAAAAAAATAGATCATGTTCCTTTAAAGCATGTTATACAGCACAGTGCTTGTGCTGTGTCATTTGGCCCCCTGTATCACCTGAAATACATGGCTGCTCTTGCCTGGTTCTGCCCCTCTCCCCTGTAAACTGGCCACGGTTTATCATGGCTGCTGAACCTTGACACCGTGGTCAGTTTACGTGCCTCCGTCATCCGCAGCTCTCCTCTGTCCTCTCTCCCCCCTCCCTGCCTGTCAGCTCTGTGTCAGTGCCTGCCCCCTCCCCTCCTGCTGCTGAAATTACATTTAAAGTTTCACACTATCCTCTTTGTTTAATAATGCTAGGAGGCCCAGTGTCTGTGCCTTATACAAATAAGATGCTATATACCTTATTTCAGAGTGCCGCTCTGCGCTCACGTCACCTCTCTCCTCCTCTCCTCCCGACTGACATCAGTGGGGGATTCTCAGCCCCGCCTGCTGCAACTGTCAAGTCGAGAGGGGAGAGAGGTGGCCACTCTCATGAGCACCAAACGGTGCTCTGAAATAAGGTTTATAGTGACATTTTTACAAAGCACACACTGGGGTACCTAGCATTATTAAACAGAGAGGATGCCACTTTAATGCCCTGTACACACGGTTGGACATTCCGACTACAAAATCCATCAGATTTTTTCCAACGGATTTTGATCGAAACTTGTCTTGCATAGACACGGTCGCACAAAGTTGTTGGAAAATCCAATCGTTCAGAACACGGTGATGTAGAACATGTACGACAGGAATATAAAGAGGGCAGTAGCCAATAGCTTTCGTCTCGTAATTTATTCTGAGCATGCATGGCACTTTGTCCATCGGAATTGTTTACAAACGATCAGAATTTAAACGATTGGATTTTGTTGTCGCAAAATTTTAAATCCAGCTCTCAAACTTTGTGTGTCAGAAATTCCGACGGAAAAAGTTTGATGGAGCCCAAACACGATAG
Organism: Lithobates pipiens; assembly: GCF_037356315.1. Taxonomy (NCBI): domain Eukaryota; kingdom Metazoa; phylum Chordata; class Amphibia; order Anura; family Ranidae; genus Lithobates; species Lithobates pipiens. The sequence goes on from NW_027507790.1 coordinate 261,079,152, forward strand.
GATTTTCCAACAACAAGATCCGATCGCACATTTTCCGTCAGAAAGTCCGATTGTGTGTACAGGGCATAAGTCTTGTACACACAGGTGTCCAAGTAAATCACACCTATGAGCATACCTCCCAACCTTTAGAGATGGGAATGAGGGACACCTATCAGCAAAAGTATGCAGGCATAGGTCACACCCCTTGCCACGCCCCCTTAAAGGAGAATTGTACAAAAAATAAAAGATTGGTTCAACCCAGTACTTTTTTACCACTACTGTTCTTTTATATTGGCTTTTGGAATTTACAAATGCAGCAATTTAGAAATCAGATGAAAGGTTTACACAGTGTAAAGCACTTTTTCATAGATAACAAGTGCAATTTTTTTATACATCTATACAGTTCAGACCAAAAGGAGGGACAAATGAGAAGGAATGAGGGACAGAAGGACATTGCTCAAAATCAGGGACAGTCCCTGGAAATCAGGGACAGTTGGGAGCTATACCCAGGGGTGGACTGACCATTGGGCCACTCAGGCACTGCCCGAGGGCCCTGGGCCACTAGGGGGCCCCATTAGGGTTGCCAGCCTCAGTAAAACCAGGGCCAGTATGTAAAAATCTGTTTTTTTTTACATCTGTCTCTGAAATGTCCCTTACCGACATCCTTTTGGTCTAAAAATCCCAAGATTATAGCTGCCCCACCTCTCCAGTACCTTCTCAGCCAATAGAAGCATGTCTGTGTATACTCTGTGTACATGTACGTGTATACTATGTGATTGTATACTGTGTGGCCCCATAATCTCGGATTGCCTGGGGGCCCCATAATCTCCCATTGCTCGGGGGCCCCATGAGTTGTCAGTCCACCCCAGGCTATGCCTATGAGTATGCTTGCTTTTGAGGGCAATGCAAAAAATAAATAAATGCATTTCATTTATTTAGCATTTATTTTGCATTGGACACGCCCGTGCGTTGTATTTGTAATGCTTTTGTATTCTCTCTGTTGTTTGATCCATGATTGTTGCTTATAAATAAAGTTTGTTTTTTACAAGGTCATTGTGCTAGAAGCTTATCAAACATATTGTCAAACCATAGTAAACACATGCTTTGCTCTTGCTCTTGTGCTTACAATGCAATGCACTCCCTTTGACAGCATACAAAAAAAAAAAGCGGATGGAATATGATTAAACAGAAAACACAGCTATGAGCGCCAGCACTCCTATTCATGCACGAAAGGCCATCCTTTTTGAAGCATCAAGTACAACAGCAAGGTAAATGTGTACATGTATCATAGATTCAAGGTCTTGATCGTAGAATAGGAAAGAGTCCAGAAAAACATGCCTTTGAAATTCAGATCCTACAAGCCCCTGTACTCCATAGGACCTTTACCGAGCTGACCCTTAACCCTTAACAACTGAGCAACCTGAACTGAGTCCTGCATACAGTAATAGCATTTCTTTCTGGTTGGTGATTGCAATACTTTTTCATCCACCTAGGGGATTTTGTAATATAAAAGAGAAAAGAGTTTTTTTAAGGATTCCCCTCTGAGAGCTACACAAATAACTGAACGAATTCTGCTGAATACAGATTCCAGAGACATCAATCGATTGACTTGTATTGTCCTCTACTCCTTTGGGCAGGTACCCTAATCTGCACACTTTTTCCATAGATATATTATAATATAGTTTCAAGCAAAGTGTGAAAGGGCTTTAAACATTGTCAGGTTTGTATTGTTTTAGAATGATGAACTGACACCAGCAGTACTGGGATAAGGCCAGGAGCGGCCTGTCCATTAAAGGCACACGTCTCGCCCCCCCCCCCCCCCGCCCTGTCCATCCCTCCCTCCCCTATCCATGTGTCTGACTCCTTTCAGGACACTGGCGCATGGATTCCAATGCGGAGGGGGGCTGTTTTTTTAAAGCACCGATTAGAGCCAGAGGCTTCAATATAGGGTGGGCTCCGAGCCCAACCAGGTGTGTTTCAATATTGAGTCAATATTTGCTGTTGTAACACTAATCCTTCTCCTGGCCAATCAGGAAGCGTGTTTTGACACCAGTCACCCGATTGGCTGAAAGGACAGGCGATCCTATTGGATGCCTAGGAGGAGGAGGGGGGAGCTGGAAGCCACCATGGAGGAGAGGCCTGTCAGGGCTGGGTTCAGCCCTTCCTTCTCTGAGCTGGCCGCTCACCTGTCGGCTAATTGCCAGCTCTTTTCTCTCCACAGTGACTCACCTGTTGATGATATCCTGCTCGTCAGGCCTGCCTACTTTAGCCGTCCAGGCCAGATGATCTCTGCCATCGCCCTGGTCACATCTCTAGAGGTGCTCTCCTGTGTTCCTGTTAAAGACTTGCTTGGCTGATATTCCTTCTGGCTCCAGATCCTGCTTGCTGTTCTACTACGCTGTTCTCTGGCTTCCTGACATTTTGGCTTGTCTGACTATCCTTTCCGGTTCCTGAACTCTGGTTATGTTTAGACTACGTTTACCTTTTTTTATTATTATTAAACAAGTGTGATTTAAATGTACTTATGTCTCAGTCTAATTCATGGTTTCTGACAAGGCCATGGAGGAGAGGACCCGGAGCCTAACCGCTGCACCTCAGTTGCCTGCCACCTGCCACAATGGTGTAAGTGCTGGAATGACCGGCAAACAGCGGGGGGGGGGGGGGGGTTGGGTGCTGCTGGGGGGATATGGTTGTTTGTTTGCTACCCCCCAATAAAAAAAAAAACACCAGCCAACCAGTGAAGGCTGCCAGTGCCCAGGGTAAAGATTCCAAACTGCCCAGCCTTGTAACAGAAGGAAAGCGCCCCATCCCTACAGTAAGCCATTGCGCCCAGAGCTGCCTCCCCTCCCTCCCACCCCTTGTCCTGGCCCTGGACACCAGCACATAGAATACTCTTTTAGTGTTGCAAAGTCACATAGGCCATTTGTGTCCAATGTTTTGAGGCTACGTAGGGTCCCTTCCTCAAGGGGATAAGGTGACTTTTTGTAGGGTTTTTATTGCTGTTTGTGTCCCTATTGAGGAGATTTTCCCTCATTTATCAGGGCAGAAAAATCTATCCAATGGGGGATATAAACTAAAACACATTTTAGTAGCGTCAGAAAGGGTTATAATTTATGACATTGTCTACGTACCTCACTCAAGACAGGATGTGAGCACAGTTCTCCCCACTGGATTCCAAAAGATAGTCTGATAGTCTGATAGTCCGACCAATGTGCCACATCCCTACTAATACAAACTAAATTTTTCAAAAACTGAGCTTGTAATATTTCCTCCTCTTGATCCCCTCCTTGTGACTTTACCATTGATATCAACAGCACAACCATTGGTCCCTCTACACCTGCCAGGCTCTGACCTCTCCTTCAGCCCCCACATCCAATCACTGGCTCCCTCCTTGACTACTAAAACTCTTTCCTCACTGGCCTACCTTTACACAGGCTATCTCTCCACCTTCAGTATATTATGAATGCTGCTACTGGACTAATACACTGTACTAACTGATCCATGACTGCTACATCTCTCTGCCAATCTCTTCACTGACTTCCACTTGGAAGACCTGAAGGGCCTGGTATGGATTTTAGGGGGGACTCCCACGCCATTTTTTTTTACATCCTCCCATGCTCAACTCCAGGACTTCTCCAGAGCCTCTCCCATCCTCTGGAACTCCATGCCTCAGTATGTCCTGTCAGCTCCTACCCTGTCCACATTTAGGCGATTCTTGAAAACTCATTTATTCAGGGAAGCCTACCCCACATCCACCTAAGAACTGTACTTGAGTCACCTCCATCAGACCATCCCCTGCAGCTATTACCTTTTGTATCATCTCCCCCGCTCTTTAGATTGTAAGCTCCATGAGCAGGGCCCTCCTATTCTTTTTGTATTGAACTATATTGCAATCGTACTGTCTCCCTTTATATTGTAAAGCACTACATAAATTGTTGGTGCTATATAAATTCCGAATAATAATTATACTTAAACAAATATATGCTTAAATGCCTAAGTTTAGGTACTGTAACACTTCTTTTTTCTAAAAATCAACAAAAGGGATGGTACTTACATTTAGTGAGAAGCGTCCCTTTGTGTTGGTTCCACCTATTCTACATGAGTTAATACGAGTGCTGGACCTGTCACAGATATTGACTTTGCCTACCCTTTTCATGGAGGAGGTAGACTTTTCATTCACCCTCTATTCACTTTTCCTTGTGATAAGCTATAGCAACGCTCAGCCTTTCTCAATCTCATTATCACAGAGGAACCTGTTAAATAACTTTCCAGGCTCAGGGAGGCCCTGTGAATAATTACTAAATCAAAAATTCACAGTACATTAGATTGATCGTCACATAGAAGATTCCCCCTCTTACAGATAACTAAATAAGATCATTGTTGAGATGGTTACTCATCTGAAGGTACCCTTAGCAACCTCTGGAGGAGCCCTAGAGTTCCAGCATACTCTGGTTGGGGAAGGTTGGTAGACAGGGACGTAACTAGAACCTTCAGGGTCCTGGTGTAAGAAACCACCTTTGCTCCCATTATGGGGCCCTTTATTACAGTCCCGCTGTGGGATCCTTTCACATGTTCTGCAGTGGGCCCCCTTCCTGCCATCTTGGGTGTCCTCCCCCCACAGTGGCAGAATGCCAGGGCCTAATCACACATGCAACCTTTGCAACCCTGGTAGTTCCATCACTGGTGTCAGTAGTTTTTTTATTTATTTTTTAATATTTCTTACCATTACCCTTACCATCTTACCTGGAACATGGGGCCAGGTCGCATTTGAAACCCCTGTGACCCCTTTTTAAACTCCCCTGCTGGTAGAGTTTCTATGGATGGAGGAGGTAGGAAAGGGCAGACACTCTTGATGAGTGCTTTTGGCAGGTGCAGCACTCATATTAACCTCTGTAGCACCAAAAGATTGCAACTGAAGAGGATATGGAGAGGGGAATGGGGTGGCGGGACAGAGGACTAAAGATTTCAACTAGGACAGCATGTGATTGGGTATTCTTTGTAAAGTGAAGCTTTGAATTATTTACTAGGTTCTAGAGCAACTGCAATTGCAAACTGCATAGGACATTTGCCGTTAATAAATCAACCCCCACTGTGCTGGGAAGAGGCGGCTGGTGCTTTTTTGCCAGTCCACCGGCACTTACACTATCTAGGCTGGGTTCACATCGGGCAGCGGCAGGGATCGTGCATTGACAGGCACATCAGCACATTGGGCAGTGGCGGGCACATCGAGCAGCAGGGGGGGGTCGGGCATCAGTGGGCATTTGTCAGTGGCTTCTGTGTCTTCTCCTCCTCGCTTCTGCCGTGCGTCTCCTCCCCTCCTCCTAGGCATCCAATATAATCGCCTGTCCTTTCAGCCAATCAGGTGACGGGTATCAGACCCACTGCCAGATTGGCCGGGAGGAGGATCAGTGTTGCAACAGCAAATATGAATTCTAATTCTGTTCTAACATCTAGGTGGGATCATGGCGCAATGCTCTGCGTCCCAAGCCCACCCTAATTTGAAGCCTATTAGAGCCTCTGACTCTAATCAGGTGCTTCAAAAAACACCCCCGCCACTGTAATTAATTTGGCCGGCGTCCTGAAAGGGGTCGGATGCATGAATAGGAGGTGGCAGCTGTGGACTGCATAGAGCATGGGGGTGGCAGCCGTGGATAGAGGGGGTGGCGCTCAGGCGCCCCTAATGGACGGGCCGCCACTGGTGCTGGGTGGCGTGTTTCAGACCACTACTGAACAAGGCTGACTTTTAACAGTGATAAAAAAAGACTAATTTGCTCCATAATAAACTTCATACAAGATATGCATAATGCAATTTGTTCATTTATCAAACAAAGTCGCTGTTGTTGCTGTGCCGTCATTCATTTCATAGTGCTTTTTCTCTTTCCTCTCTGTTGGCTTTTGTGTCAAGAATTGTAGATTGTGAGTGGGAGGAGGTGATGTGAAAGGGTAAAAAAAAATAAGCATTGAAACAAAATTGTTGCAGTTCTCTGAAATTTTAATGTCATAGGAAAAAAAAAAAAAAAAACAATCTTACTTTTTTTTTTCCCTTGAAGTAGATGACATTATAAACAGCAATAAAAAAATCGCCAAAGAACAAAAGGGACAGACAGAAATTATCTACTTTTTGCAAGTAAAAAGTCTGGAAACATCAATTATGTGGATAAAAAAGACACTCAAAGTGTAAAATAAAGATGTTTTTGACATTTATAAAAAATGCAGTGGAAAGACACTTGAATGAGCTTTGTCCTATACTGCTAAAGCATATCTCAGTCTCCATATTTTGCAATTTACAAGATTAAAGGGTGATTTTTTTTTATGTTCAATAGAATAAAGACGAGGCTTTATTCAGACACAGGAACTTTGCTGTTGATTAAAAAGAATGGACAAAACAACCAAACATAGTAACAATGGTTGAAAAGATTCTATTGCTTTGATTTTAAGAGATATATGCAAATGTAATCAGCTTAAAGTAATACTATGGCCTCCCTTTAAAGAGGAAGTAAACCGCAGGGTTCATTTTTTTTTCCTGACCTGCAAAGTAAAGGCATAATGCACTAATATGCATTGCATACTAGCACATTATGTAAAACTTACCTGCAAACAAAGCCCTCCATCAATGTTTTGGAGCAGTGGCGGCCCATGCATTGTGGGCACACGGGCGCCGCCCCCCCCCCAACACTGCCTTCGCCTCCCTATCCATGTGCTGGGCCCCTTTCAGGACGCCGGGCACATGAATTCCTATGGCGGGGATGGGGGGGAGTGGGATTTGAAGCACCTGATTAGAGTCAAAGGCTCTAACAGGCTTCAAAATAGGTTGGGCTCGAGGCATAGAGCATTGCGTCCGGAGCCCACCCAGTTGTGTTGCAACAGCGAATAAATATTTGCTGTTGCAACAATGAACCTCCTTCGGGAAGCAGGTCTGATACCTATCACTCGATTGGTTGAATGGAGCCTTATGCCGCGTACACACGATCGGAATTTCAGCCCATAAAAGACAGATGAGAGTTTTGTGCCGGAAAATGCAACCGTGTGTACACTCCTCGGTCTCTTGCTGGCGGAATTCCAGCCAGCAAAAGATTGAGAGCATGCTCTTAATTTTTTGGTCGGAAAAAGTTTCTATCCGAAAATGCGATTGTGGCAATTTCGACGTGCAAAATTCCTACTCATGCTCGGAAACAATTCAACGCATGTTCAGAAGTATTGAACTTCATTTTCTCAGCTCATCATAGTGTTGTATGTCACTGCGTTCTTGACGATCATAATTTTAGCGAACTTTTGCGTGACCGTGTGTATGCAAGGCAAACTTGAGTGGAATCCTGTCGGAAAAGCCGTCATATCTTTTTCCGACTAGAAATCTGATCGTGTGTACGCAGCATTAATCTAAATCCTATAAACCTAACCTTTGACTTAAAGTGCTATTGAATCCAAAAAAAAAAGCATTTTATTGCAACTTAAAAATTCTTATTCTTACACACGAGCGGAAATTCCGCCAGCAAAAGTCTGATGAGAGCTTTTGGTTCGGAAAATGCGATCGTGTGTATGCTCCATCTGACTTTTGCTGGTGGAATTTCAGCCAGCAAAAGATTGAGAGCAAGTTCTCAATTTTTCGGTCAGAAAAAGTTCCTATCCGAAAATCCATTCATGTGTATGCAATTCTGACACGCAAAAAAACGCGCATGCTCAGAAACAATTCGATGCATGCTCGGAAACATTGAACTTAATTTTCTCGCCTCGTAGTGTTGTATGTCCCCTCCTCCCCCACAGTGCCAGGGTTAAATAATTTACTCTTTGACACTCCAAAATAGAGATGATCCCTTGCTGTTCTCATGTACAATGCAGGACTGTTGGTCTTGCATTTCATGTAATAATGCCAGAAGACCTGCGATCAGTGGAGCAGCAAAGGGAGGTAGATTTGGAAGAATGGTTACACAGCACGATTTAAGCCTGTTTGTGCAAGGAATAAGGTAAGTATTGCAGTTTATTCTTCTACCCCTAAACTTAACACAAATGTAACCCTTGCAATGTGGGAAGGTCCCATCGCAAGGCTGATTTTTTCTGCTGCCAAGGGTGGGGCTTTAAACAAGAATCCCAGGTATGGATATATTTAGAGTTGCATTGGTCCAGCTTGGATGTAACTATGTAACAATGTAATAATGTAACTATCTATATACCATATCTGTGGGATCCCTCTATACCAGTAGTCGACAACCTTTTGGACCTCACAGACCATTAAACTCACAATTTAGAATTCCATGGGCAACTAAAATGCATTTTACATTCATTATACATACAGTGCTCTGGCTGTCTGCCCCCTTCCCCCTGGATCACACTACTGCCTTATTCATAAAATTCTCCGGCTCTCTGCCCCCCCCTCCCAGATCACACTGCTGCCCTATACACACAATGCTCTGGCTCTCTGCCCCTGGATCACACTACTGCCTTATACACACAATGCTCTGGCCCTCTGTCCCCTGCCCCTGGATCACACTACTGCCTTATACACACAATGCTCCGGTCCTCTGCCCCCCTCCCCCTGGATCACACTGCTGCCTTATACACACAATGCTCTGGTTCTCTTCCCCCCTCTCCCTGGATCCCACTGCTGCCTTATACACACAATGCTCCGGTTCTTTACCCCCTCCCCCTGGATCGCACTGCTGCCGTATAGACACAATACTGTGGTCCTCTGCCCCCTCCCCCTGGATCACACTGCTGCCTTATACACACAATGCCCTGGCTCTCTGCCCCCCTCTCCCTGGATCATACTGCTGCCTCATGCACACAGTGCTCTAGCTCTCTCCCCCCCCCGGATCACACTTCTGCCTTCTACACACAAAGCTCTGGTCCTCTGCCCCCTCCCCTTGGATCACACTGCTGCCTTATACACACAATGCTCCGGCTCTCTGCCCCCTCTCCCTGGATCACACTGCTGCCATATGCACATAATGCTCTGGCTCTCTGCCCCCCCTTCACCTGGATCACATTGCTGCCTTATACACACAATGCTTGGGTTCTCTGCCCCCCTCCCCCTGGATCACACTACTGCCTTATACACACACAATGCTCTGGTTCTCTGACCCCCCCCCCCCCCCTGGATCACACTGATGCCTTATACACACAATGCTTTAGCTCTCTCCCCCCTCCCCATGGATCATTAGAAGTCCCCTCCTTCATCTTCTTCACTTCCGCTCTCTGCACTACTCCCGGTGCCTCCTTCTTAGTTCACAGAAGCCAGAACCACAGAGAAGGCATCAAGTATCAATGCGCACTGACAGTATTGACTGTCAGCTTGCATTGAAAACAGCACTGGCAACAACATTGGACAGTATACATCCACCACAATGTTGATGTGTGCCAGAACCCCTGGAGACCACCAACATTTTCTCCTTGACCATCAGTGGTGTACGGACCACGTGTTGGTGACCACTGCCCTAGAAGCTGGAAATCATTGTTGTAGGCACTGCCATTATGGAGATCTCCAGTAGCTTGTGGGTTCCCTGCCAGGAATGGTGCACAGGCATGATTCAGAGCTCACAGCATTTTCTCAATGAATGCAAAGTGTTCTCTGATTGGACGAGGTAGAGGGGTAGGGCAGTGACACCATACTCTCTAGCTTGCCAAGTCAGAGAATGCTTTGCATTCATTGATGTGCAAAGCATTTTTTAAACAGAGTCATACTCAATGGGCAACTTCCTGTGTTCACAATGCAGCAGGGCAACCACTCAGCATGGAACCCAAAAGCTTTTGGAGATCACTAAAGTGACAGTGCTTGCTACAGTGATTTCCAGAATCCAGGATCCCACATGTATGGTTAATGCAAAGTTACATTGGTTCAAGCTATTCCTCTTTAAATCCTAAACCTTATTCTGAGAGCAAAAATTATATTATAAAATATTCCGTGCTTAGGACAGAAGGTATGCAGCCTCCCCTATTAACCCCTCCAGGGGGCTAAAAAGTAAGTATGTGAGTATATGGGTTGTGTGGTGCTCCCTTCAAAAAATAAATATATATAAAAATCACACTACCATGCGGCTAAAGTGCAAGAATAATCCTACAATGCACACATAATACCAAAGTACTGTGTAAAACAAACAAAAAAGTGTCATAAATAAATCAAAAATAAATAAATAATTAGAGCCTCAGTGGATCAATAGATGCATAAATAGATGAATAATTAGTGAACCAAAAGAGACAAAAGCATATATGTATATCCAAAAAACACAAGAATATATATAATAATAGTCCAAAAAATAATCAAGTTCATAAAAATTGTATATATGTATATGGTGAAGCTCCAAAATGGCTAAAGGTTCCAAAGTGTGACCCAAACGGTATTCACAGCAACAATTGGTGACTTTTTGTGCTCAAACAATACAGGTGACTCTTGTGCTTCCCCTCCAGGGTCCCCACTCACCGACTCCCAGTACCCCTGCAGGGGTAATAGGCGTATATGACAACTGTAGGTTCCTGAGAGCTGGTCCGTTCTCACAGCAGTGACACCTTATCTGGCTCCTTCAGCTGTTAGTATGCCCCAGAAACACTCCACACCAATCATATACTTAGTGAGGGAAATATGCAGGATTTGCCCGGATGTATCCTCATAAGTAGGGATGAGCTTCATGTTCGAGTCGAACATACGTTCGACTCGAATATCGGCTGTTCGCCCGTTCGGCGAATTCCGAACATTATGGGCCGTTCGCGCCAAATTCGTGTGGCGCTCACGGCCCACAATGCACTGCGTCATCGCAGTGCATTGCTGGCTCATGATTGGCCAAGCATGCACTGTGACCCCGCATGCTTGGCCAATCACAGCGCTAGCAGCGAGGAGAGCCATGATTGGCCATAGGCAGGATGCCTGTGGCCAATCATAGTACAGGCTGTGTAGTACACGCCCCACACTATATAAGGCCGCCAGCACGGCAGCCTTGTGTAGTGTGTTGGCGTCTGAAGCAGTTAGTGGGTGTTCTGTGTACCTTCAACACAGTATACACAGGCCGATTTTCGATCTTGCTCTTCTGTAGTGGTTGTTGTCTGCGTGCCCTGACCGCAGTATACACCGCTATATTCACCTCACCTATATAGCTAGTGATCTATCTTTTATAATAGAGCTTGCAGTCAGTAGTGTTAGGAGCTTGTGCGTGCTGTCTGCGTGCTCTGTACCCAGTACACACCGCTATATCCACCTACATAGCTCTTCTCTATTTGAGCCATCTGCCATCTGCAGGAGTTATTGGAAGTTGTGTGTGCCTCCAGCACAGCACAGTATACATCTGTATATACCCCTTTATCTCTGGTGTTCTATAATAAAGGCATCTGCAGGAGTTAGTGGGTGTTTTGCGCCTCCAGCACAATATACACCTGTATCTACCCTTTATTGCTGTTCTCTAATAGAGCCAGATGCAGGGCTTAGTGGCTGTTGTGTGCCTCCAGTACAGTGTACCCCTTTATCTCTGGTGTTCTATAATAAAGGCATCTGCAGGAATTAGTGGGTGTTGTGTGCCTCCAGCACAATATACACCTGTATCTACCCTTTATTGCTGTTCTCTAATAGAGCCATCTGCAGGGCTTAGTGGGTGTTGTGTGCCTCCAGTACAGTATACCCCTTTATCTCTGGTGTTCTATAATAAATGCATCTGCAGGAGTTAGTGGGTGTTGTGTGCCTCCAGCACAATATACACTACCCAACTGCTGTTTTACCCAACTCCCTTCAGGCCATTACCATGTCTGGAAGGCCAGCAAGGAGAGGCAGACAGGCGCGAGCCGATAAAAGAGGGCAAGCAGGCTCTGTGTCTAGAGACAACAGTGCTGGTCGTGGACGCAGTGCATTGTCATCAGCACGTGGCCATGGGACACGCTTGTCCTTCTTTTCGGCAGCTGGACATGTTGAACCGCAACATGCCAACGACTTGGTAGAGTCGATGACCAAGCCCTCTTCATCCTCCTCATCCTCTCTCACCCAGTCTCAGGGTACTAGCAAAGCAGCTGCCAACGAATCGTCTTCCCTCCTCTCAATGTCATCATCAGTGACTCCTTCCCTAGACCCACCACGTCCTCCTGAGGAGTCTCCTGAACTCTTTGAGCACAGTGTTGGGTACATGCTCCAGGAGGATGCCCAGTGTTTTGTAGGCTCTGATGATGACACTCAGCTAGAGGAAGGCAGTAGCGTGAATGCAGAGAGAGGGGATGCTCAAGAAGGACAGCAATCTGGCAGTCATGTTCCACAAGCTGCAGCATACTGCCAGGTTTGCTACAGCAATGAAGAGGGAGGGGATGATGAGGGCACTGACTCCATGTGGGTGCCTGGTAGGAGAGAGGAGGAGGAGGAGGCACATGTCCAACGAGGCAGGATGCCCTCCGGGGGCCAGCTTAGGGGCAGCACACCGACTGAATCACACCACAGAGCTCCGACTGTGCAGAGGGCTGCCTCTGCGTGTTATTCTAAAAGTTCTTTGGTGTGGGCCTTTTTTGAGACGAGTGCATCAGATCGCACCGCTGCTATTTGCAGCATATGTCTCAAGCATATCTCGCGTGGCCAAAACATCAGCCGCTTGGGCACCACATGCTTGACCAGACATATGTTGACCTGCCATGCAGCTCGTTGGCAAGCGTACCTCAAAGACCCACACCAAAGAACAAAGCGGACCTCTCCTTGCTCCTCATCAGCTGGCATCTCCAACCCCACTAGACCTTCAGTCCTCTCTGAAACCTGCTCTGAGAGGAATGAAGGTGTAGAATTAGGTGTGTCACAGCCGGGCACTCTGCTAGCAGTACACCCACGTCCGATTATAGCAGGCAAATGTCCCTGCCCCAGCTGCTGGACCGGCGAAAGAAGTTCGCTCCCAGCCATCCACATGCCCAGTGGTTGAATGCTAGCTTGGCTAAATTGCTAGCACTTCAACTGCTGCCTTTTCAGTTGGTAGACTCGGCCCCCTTCCGTGAGTTTGTGCAATGTGCGTTTCCTCAGTGCCAGGTCCCCAAACGCCACTTTTTCTCACGGAAGGCGATTCAGGCTCTCTACCGGCATGTGGAAGGCAATGTCCTTGCCTCGCTGGACAGGGCGGTCAGCGGTAAGGTGCATATTACCGCTGACTCATGGTCCAGCAGGCATAGACAGGGACGTTACCTGTCTTTCACGGCCCATTGGGTCACTCTTCTGGCAGCTGGGAAGGATGCAGGACAAGGTGCAGTAGTGTTGGAGGTTGTTCCGCCACCACGCCTCCAAAATGCTACTATTGGTTGTGACACACCTCTCTCCTCCACCCCCTCCTCTTCTTTTTCCTCCATGGCCTTTTCCAGTGCTCTGTCCTCAGAACCAGCAGTGCTCCGTAGGCGTTCCAGGGGCTACGCAAGTACGCAGGCAAAACGATTCCATGCCGTGCTTGCGCTGGTTTGTTTGGGGGACAGGAGCCACACTGGGGCGGATGTTTTGTCAGCTCTGCAGGGGCAGGCCGAGAGGTGGTTGACGACACGCCAGCTTAAGCCAGGAATGGTGGTTTGCGACAATGGCACCAACCTTCTCTCCGCCCTCCAACAGGGACAACTGACCCATGTGCCCTGTGTAGCTCACGTCCTTAACCTGGTGGTGCAGCGGTTCTTGGGCAGGTACCCGGGCTTACAGGATGTCCTGAAGCAGGCCAGGAAAGTCTGTGTGCATTTCCGCCGATCATTTAATGCCTGTGCTTGGCTGGCTGAGCTCCAAAAGGAGTTGAACCTGCCCAAGAACCGCCTTATATGTGACATGCCCACCAGGTGGAACTCAATGTTGGCCATGCTGCAGCAGCTGCACACGCAGCAGAGGGCCATCAATGAGTACCTGTGCGACTACGGCACCAGGACAGGGTCAGGGGAGCTCGGTTTTTTCTCACCACGCCAGTGGGGCATGATCAGGGATGCATGCACTGTCCTGTCACCGTTTGAGGAGGCCACAAGGATGGTGAGCAGTGACAGTGCATGCATCAGTGACACTGTACCTCTTGTCCACCTCTTGGAGCATACGCTGCGTGGAATAATGGACAGGGCACTTGAGGCAGAACAGAGGCAGGAAGAGGAGGACTTCCTTGCCTCTCAAGGCCCCCTTTATCCAGACAGTGTTCCTGCTGTGACACCCATCACACAGGAAGAGGATGAGGAAGAGGAGGAGGATGATTGTGTCAGCATGGAGGTGGAGGCTGGCACTCAGCATCAGCAGCAGCAGCAGCAGTCTTGTAGGGATGATTTACAGTCCCAAGAAACACGTGGACTTGTACGTGGCTGGGAGGAGGTAGCTGCGGATCACGTTGTCCTTAGTGACCCAGAGGACTCCGGACCGAATGCCTCAGCTAACCTACGCTGCATGGCCTCCCTGATCCTGCAAAGCCTGTGGAAGGATCCTCGTATTCTTCGGATCAAGGAGAGGGACCATTACTGGCTGGCCACTCTCCTTGATCCACGGTACAAGGGTAAGGTTGCCGACCTTATCTTGCCATCGCAAAGGGAGCAGAGGATGAGACATCTCCGGGAGGCCTTGCAGAAAGGTCTGTTCAACGCGTTCCCAGAGACTGGGAGGTTACAAACTCCTGGTCCTGGACAACGTGTTGCTGAGGCATCGGTCAGAAGGAGCGGTGGAGAAGGTGGCCGTCTGACTGATGCTTTCAGACAATTTTTTAGTCCGCAGCCCCAAGGTATGATTGGTTCCAGCAACCATCGCCAGCGTCTGATTTACATGGTGCAGGAATGCCTAGGGGCAAGGTCAGACTTGGACACCTTTCCCACTGAAAATTCTCTGGCTTACTGGGTCTTGAGGATGGATCACTGGCCAGAGCTTGCACAGTATGCAATTGAGCTACTGGCCTGTCCTGCATCCAGCGTTCTTTCGGAACGCACCTTCAGTGCTGCTGGTGGCTTTGTTACCGATCACAGGGTGCCCCTGTCCACCGAATCAGTTGATCGACTGACCTTCATCAAGATGAATCAGTCTTGGATCACCCACAGCTACCAAGCACCTGAAGCTGATGTAACCGAATAAATTTTTTTTTAAAATATCACATCCCTTCAAGACTGCCTATGCTGATGCTGAGTGACTGTCCTGTTATGTTGATTGTCTATCCTCTTCCTCCTCCGCCGATATGTTGGAAGAACATTTCTGGTTCTGGGTGATGCAATCAGCCCAATTTTTCTGCCCCTGTTTAACAGGGGCGTTTAATTACAATTTTTGATGCAATGCTTTGCAGCAGGGCTAATTCCTGCAATCAAACAAGAGTATATGGGAGAGGTTGCAGTGTCGTGGCACCAGCACCAGTGCCTAAGGCCCAATTTTTCTGCCCCTGTTTAACAGGGGCGTTTAAGTACAATTTTTGATGCAATGCTTTGCAGCAGGGCTAATTCCTGCAATCAAACAAGAGTATATGGGAGAGGTTGCAGTGTCGTGGCACCAGCACCAGTGCCTAAGGCCCAATTTTTCTGCCCCTGTTTAACAGGGACATGTAATTACAATTCTTGATATAATATTTCACAGGAGGGCCCGTTCCTGTGCCCACCCAGAGTAACTGTGAGGACTTATAGTGTTGTGGCACCAGCACCACAACCACCAAAGGTCAATTTTTCTACCACTGTTCAACAATGGCATGTAATTACAATTCTTGATATAATCGTTCACAGCAGGGCGCTCCAGCGCCCACCAAGAGTCACTTTGAGGGCTTACAATGTTATGGCAAAACCAACACCTTGTTCCGCCATTTCTGCAGAGCATATAGGGCAGGCCCCTACTTTCAAACATCCAACTTATAAACATCTCCTACTTGCAAATGGAATGAGACAACAGCAAGTAAGATGAAAAAAGATGTATGACAAAAGAAATTATACAGGGGGGATAACCCTTCCCTATGTTTTCCAAAAAGCTTAAAAATAATTTTTTTGACTGGAGCTACACTTTAAAAATGTACCAGTTGAAAATTACAAACAGATTCAACTTAACACAACAAACCTACACAGTCCCTGTCTTGTTTGCACCGCCTGTATACTGCTGTTCTGAGTATATAGGGCCTGGGGGCCACACGCATTTCCTTTTTTTTAAATATGGGTACGGGGTTCCCCTTAATATGCGTACAAGACTCAAAGGGGCTGGTAATGGGCAGGGAGGGCTACCCATGCCATTTTTCTCAATGATTTTCAACCATATTGCAGGAACCAGATATAACATTAAAACCGCAAGCAGTTTTAAATGATGTTATTTCCGTTTAATGTCATTTTGTGCAGGGACTGTTCTAAACACGGGAAACACGTGACACTTCACAGGCATACTACAGACACCCCCCAGGCACCATATTTAAAGGAATATTTCACTTTATTTTTCACTTTAATCATCATTAAAATCAGTGCTCCCGCCAAAACGGCCATTTTTAAAAACATTTTAGGCATTGACCCATGTCCACTGGGGCAGGAGCCAGGTCCCCAAACCCTTTTTAGGACAGTATCTTGCATATTAGCCGTTAAAATTAGCACTTTTAATTTCGAACGTTCGAGTCCCATAGACTTCAATGGGGTTCTAAAGTTCGTATGAATTTGGGGTCCGTTCGAAAGTTCTGGTGTGAACCGAACCGGGGGGTGTTCGGCTCATCCCTACTCATAAGAAAATAGATATTCCTCCCATAGTGCAGTATTTCCGTAAAAATGTATTTATTAAACATAAAATCATTTAAAAAACACAGCTAGTGTATTTCCACGAAGATAAAAAACACTACCCTAGAAAACACACAAAGCACATCTTATAGAGGGGGCCGGTTTTAGGCGTGTGCTCCACCTGCGTGCACCTGCCTACATGCAAACTGGGAAACTCAGAGCAGAGATCTCTCAATGAGAGATGGCAAAGATTGACAGATAGTTTACCTCTTATAAATATTCTTTCTAGGTGGATTTACCGTTTAACCTCCATCAAACCTCCAACATTTGTTTGCCGGCGGAAAAAAAAAATACTGTAGCTGCTGACTTTTAATATAGGGACACTTACCTGTCCAGGGAGCCCGTGATGTCGGCACCTGAAACTGATCTTCGGATCATCTCCCGGGTGTTGCCGCCACCATTCCTGGTAAGGGAACCAGACTTTCGGCTTCGCTCCTGGTTCCCTACTGCGCATGCGTGAGTTGCGCTGCACATTCTGACTGGCCCCCTCTGTCTTCTGGAACCTGTGTGTCTCCCAGAAGACAGCGGGGGGGTAATTTGCTATACATTGTGTAGATTGTCGCATAACGTGCAGCGATATTCTCCGGAAGTGGGAGCAAATACCTGGATTTGACAGGTATCTGCTCCCCCCTGAAAGGTGCCAAATGTGACACCGGAGGGGAGGGGGGTCCGAACAGTGGAAGTTCCATTTCTGGGTAGAACTCCGCTTTAACCTCAACCTGAGCTTTTAGTCAACCATAACCTTTGATAATTTCTGGAAACATTGTAACAATGAAAATGATCATATTACTTTTAGCCCTTGTACACACGGTCAGAGATTTCGACAACCAAATCGGTCGGATTTTGTCTGTCGGATTTTGTCCGTCGGATCTTGTCCGAAACTGTTGCATACACACGGTCGGACAAAGTTGTCGAAAAATCTGATCTTTCAGAATGTGATGACGTAATTTCATTACGATGGGACTACATTCAGGCTATTAGCCAATAGCTTTGATGTAGGAATTTGATCTGAGCATGCATGGCACTTTGTCCGATCAAAATTCTCTACACATGATCGGAGTATGTCCTATTGGACCAGTTTGTCGGAAAATATTTCCAACAAGTTGGAAAATTGGGTCCTACGGATATTCCGACGGAATCAGTCCGATGCATACCACACACAGTCGGATTAAACGGATTCTCCGACCATGTGTAGAAGGGCTAACACTTGCCTTGTTAATACTATTGTACTAACCATACCTTGAAAACAAATATATGCCATAATTTATCAACAACAAACATTCTGACAGATATTCTTCCTAAGGAGCCATATATTAAAGGAAAAAAAAAATATATAGTTATCCTTTAAGTAACTTTCCCGAAGTTACACTTAATAAAAGTTTGTAACTGCAATATAAGATGCATTGACGTCTAACACTAATTGAATAGCAGATGCTCCATGTTGCAGTCTTGGTTGATGGTTGTGACTGAGGCCTCGAGAGAGGAAGTGACAACAAATTGCCCACCAGTCATCATAATTCTCAGCATTTTATTATTCCGCACCTTATGGCACAGTTTCTAGGAGAATTCATTGTTTAACATGACTTTCTTGAGATATTTGTTTTTTAGCTTTTTTGACATTTTACAAGTGAGAATAATATCCTGAACATTGTTTCTACTAATGCTGAAATCAGGGACAAATCAATTATTTTGAAATATACTGTGGTTTGCGGTAAACTACAAGTTGGGGGGGGAATCTTTCGATTTTTGATATATTGAGAGTATAATAAACTGGGAAACTTTGACATAAACACTATAAAAAGTTCTCAAATTATTATTATTATTTTTTTTATTTTTTTTTTTACTAAATTCAAACATTTAATTGCTATGCTCTTACAATAATAAATATAAATAATCAGAATTTCAAGTATATTATGTTTAACAAATTGCTTGGCCCAATTTATTGAAAAAACATGTTTTTTATTACCCAAAAACCAAATTGAGAGAATAGAATAACTGAAATATAGAATATAATTTAAGATACATCTTTTATTTTGAAAAATTATAAAAGATACAAATAAATAACTAAGGAGGCCCAATTTCTATGACTTATGTCAACACCTTATTCAATCTTTTGGTTAATTTAATGGATGCTGGTAAAGCATAAAAGACACATCACAGCTAACTGTTCGACCAGATAATGTAGAGAGCATTGCTTTTGACTATGCACCACATCTAGGTTTCCCCTCGATTAGTGGTGTAGGTAATACATCACAAACCAAATAATTGGGGTTACACAGCTCTACAAGCACTACAAATTTTAATTACACAGACTTCCAAACACAATGCACTCGCTGTTGCGTCTAATATACCATCATAATATACTGTCAGTTATGGGGAACTGTGTCAAATGCTTTTGCAAAATCCAGATACACCACGTCCACAGGCCTTCCTTTATCTGGATGGCAACTCACCTCCTCATAGAAAGGAACAATGATCTGGCAACTACTTGATGGAGTTCCCTAAGTACCCCCGGGTGCAAGCCATCTGGTCCCGGTGATTTTTTAATGTTAAGTTTCCCAAGTCTAATTTTAATTTTGTCATCTGTTAACCATGGAGGTGCTTCCTGTGATGTGTCATAAGGATAAACACTGCAGTTTTGGTTACTGAAGCCCCCCCCCCCGATTCCCTTGTGAAGACTCATGATGCCTTTCAGAAAGGCTGTATCGATCAAGATACATACGATTACCTGAATGCTTGGTCTCCCAGGGTGGTGAAATGGATATTTTGATGATAGGCAACTCCTATCCTCATATTGATTAGTGGTTCCAAATTAATAACTGCTGCAATAGGGAACAGACACAAAAGATACGCTCAGCATCTTTCCAAATAACCGTTCTCCTTTATTATGACGCATTTGAAGGCTTTTATACACATGATTACGTAGGTATCACATTAATATTACATTTGTACGTTTATGGTAACAAGGGGCGTTACATAGGCAGGCTAATTCTAATCAGGACTTGAAAGAATGCAAAACATGTACTGAAAACATTGTTAGTGCCGTGTGCACAGTGAGGGCATTGTGCAATACATATAAAATAGAATACACTTATATACAGAACCTACAAATTTCCATTACAGTCTCCTCTCTTTTGATCAATATTTTGATCACTAACCATACCTGCTATCACCTTTAACCTGGAACCTCAACACGCTTAGGTGGAGGTAATCCTGGCCAAAGAGGCAAAAACTCCATTGTGGAGAAAATAATAGCTGAGCAGCTTTTTTCATTACAAAATGACTTTTCACTGTGAAAAACAAATGATTGATAAGACATATTTACAGAGTACTGGCTGTACACTCCTGTGGCCAGAATGGCCTTCTAGCTTAATTGCTGGTATGCTGATTTATCAGCATATGTAAACACAGACAATTCTACATAAAATGGAAGAGGTACAAAAGACAAATATGACTTCAACATGGCTAAACTACTTTTCAAATATATGTATCCCTTACAATTAAAGTAATTGAATCAAAAAGTACCCTAGACTGTTATCGCAAGAGGGAAACAAATCAAACACAGAGATTTCTTTCATTTAGTCATATTACAGTATCTGGTGTGGATCCAGGTGACTTTTCTTTCAAGTTTTGCAAAACTGTACATGAAATAGATGCTGTATTGAGTCTCCAAACATTTCCTTATATATAAATGTCTCTTAACAATCCACAGGTCACCTGGCTTTAGTTTTAGATCCTTCCAAACTTTTAGGATCTGGAATTGGGGAGAAAACACATAAATAAGTTTGTCAAAAACCTTAAAAAAATCAGCAACATTCTCTGTGAGATCCGAATGGAGGACTTCAGCTGCTGAGACAAAATATAAGCAAGTGAGTAACACACTCCCAAACCAAATCCCTAAGGGAAAGAGTCCAACATCCCCCCTACGGGCTTGATAAAATATAATAAAACATTCAGCCAAAAGTTTTCTAATTTCTTACTCTACTTTGTCCGCTACATTGTAGACAGTAGGGGGTGTAAAAAATAAAACCTCAAAACTTCTAATAAGGACTCTCCTATAAAAATGATTTCCTCTGTTACTCTCTGTAGATTCTGCACTCTGTACTTACAAACTACTTCTGATAACGCTTTTTACTGTGGCCTTTGCAGTAGCATTTGCCACTGGACATCCAGAAAACATGTCCATACAAACAAAATACATACTTGTAAGATCCTGACTTGGGCATCTGGATATATCCTTTTGTTATCTCTGGAAGGGATGTTCAGCTTTTGGTAACACCTTTGGTAACAAGTAAAACAAGAAGTGGTATGTTATAAAAACAAACTGTGGTGAACCCTGGCTCTATCCCATGCTCATTTACTAAGGCAGCCATAACTGCTTGTGACTAATGACATGGTCCATGTGTCAAGCTGAAGGGAAAAGAGTGTCTGGCAAACATAAATTATCACCTTTTCCAAAGTCTTTTTTCGTAAGAAGTTGCCCTCTGTGGACCACTTGTGCTTCTCGTTCTGGGGTCCTTAAAGTTGAATTATTAATCTCAGCTATACTGGGCCAGAACTAGGGTGGAATCTGTGAGTTGCACAGACCCAGCAAGTGTCCGGGGCTGTAAATGCAGCATCCTTAGAGTCGCCTGGTCTGCTTCCGTATGTGAGTTTTACTGTTAGTATGGCTACCTCAGCAAGAACCTGGAAGGCTGAAAACAGCCGATCAAATTAACTTGGCATGCTTGATTGGTTTACCCGCCGAAGTAAAAACAAACTTCTGGCCCTTCAAATGGAACCAAAAGCTCTCTGTCTTGACTATCTATATAAATATATACTCATTTTATAGCTCACAGGCTTTTCTAAAACATGGAGCTCTGCTTCTTGAGCTGGGGAAAAAGGATCCAATGACTCTGAATACAGGGAATCCTTCTGGGTGATAAACGTCATCCTCAATATAAAACCAGGAATAACACTACAAAAAAGTAAATACTCGGGTCTCCAGGGAATGTGTCCTGCACTGGGCTCATAGCAGCTGATTTCTACATCATCAATTTAACACATGTGCTTTTTCTTTGTCTCCAGCCTCCTCCAATAGAGGCAATAAGGTGGCTGGATTCAAATATACGCATTTTTCATTGTTTGATCTGTACATAAACAAACAAATTCATATTTTGAACCTTTCATTAGACAAACATTTAGTTAGCTATATATTTGCTGTGCAGAATGTCGGACCATTAAAAATTAAATATTCAACCAAAATAATATCTGTAACTTTGTCTATTAGCAACTTTGCATAAAGCTACAGCTCTGATACATCGGGATGAAGCCTTCATTACTGGGTCCAGCTTGCATAAATATAACAATGGCTTTTTCCTATCATGCTGTTTGTGTAAGAACTCCAGTTTCATGTTTCAAAAAGACAACTTTTTCCTGGCAATATTATAATAAATGATAAGAATACCCTGCAGTCATGCAGAGATGTCCATAAATCCAAAATATTCTTCTACTTATACCCACTGCACTTACAAGGAAAAGGGGCACATCATTTCACAATCCACACATTCTGCTTTGGATTTCAAAAATAAAAATACATAAAAACAAAAGGACCAACAATATGTGTGACGGACCAGAAAACACTTGGCCATCAAAAACTATAAACCAACTGGCTGCAGGCAGTAGCTATCCTAACAGGGTGTGTGGACTTGATGTGATGGGTCTGTTATATTTAAATGTTATTATTACTCTCACATCATGGACCGCACATCAAGTTATTATCAGACTTTAAGATTTAATTTCTGTAGAAAAACTTCCTTATGTATCCCATCCATCTTGGCTTTGTTAAACATTATTGCAGCTGTATTCAAATTAACAACCTCATCTTAATCTTCTTTTTTCTTTCCACTCGATAAATGTAAAATTACAAAATTGTTATCTTAATCTAAACTAATTCCATTTTTACCAATTTCCCCATTAACCTTGATTTCATTTCCAACCAAAGGTTGTCTAAACCAGTTTCAATATATCTATATTTATTAATAAAATTGTTAAACTCATATTAGAAATTAATACTCATATGATAATTTCAACATCACACACTAATATATATGCACAGATAAATGTCCTTAAAGGGGGACATATTACTTAATTTTACTTAATTTCTCTCTCTTTTTTTTTTTTTTTAATGCATTGTTTCCACTATCACAGGATATTCAATTTGTGTAAGACACGGTTAATTTGTAACCTTCTTTTTACCATGTTTGGAAAACAGATTCAAAAATAATTGTGACCACATTGTTTATCATTAGATTTGTTAACCCCGGCACATTTTGTTATAAATGTTTTGTCTAAAAAACTGAAATTGGCATGGTGTCCTTGCAGCTTATCACCAATCTCTCATCCCAGCTACATTCTTTCATGAGAGCACAAAGGAGGGGGTCACATCTGCGTACATGACACAAGCGATAGAACTAAAGGTTCCAGCATTCACAAACATACACAAGTATCTCTAAAATCACTTACAGTATTCCCATTTGTACACAACACATGCCTATCATTCTCTCACTTTCTTTTAACACTTTTTAATACTTCCTTGCTTAAATTTCTCCTTTCTTTATTTTGTTCTGATATCCTTTGCATCCAATGTATTGTAATACCATACTTCACATACTGTACCTTCTATGATCAGACGGGCAGTCATAGTGCTCGTCCCATCTTCCCTCTCTGACAACATATAAAGCATTCTGTTTTAACTCTCATTACTGTTTCTTGACTTTACTAGTTGTAGTGCCTGACCCCAAATTCATCCCACAACTTACATTAAAAAGTCCCTTTCTGTCTAGTGTTAATGTAACTCTTGATCCATCCTGCTCACATAAATAGCCGTTTCTCTAGCTGTATACTCTGCATGATTCTTTGTCCCTGCGGACTTTGGTGGTAACCCAGTTACCCTTTGTGGATCTCTGTCCACTTTAACCATTAATCTAGGGGCTCAGTATAGGCGGAACCGCACCTTCGGTTCATATATAGCGCTCCTCTTGCGCTGGGCATTTTTGAGGGTCTCTTACCCGTAATTCCCTTACTTAATTTAATGCCCATAATGACTGGCCAGTCTTCTCTATGTGTGCATATACACTTTTGCCTCTAAACTACTTTATCTAGCATAGTACTACATATACCTGTGAACAGCACTATTCTTCCCTTTCTCTATAACACTCTGATATCCTTTGCATCCAATGTATTGTAATACCATACTTCACATACTGTACCTTCTATGATCAGAAGGGCAGTCATAGTGCTCGTCCCATCTTCCCTCTCTGACAACATATAAAGCATTCTGTTTTAACTCTCATTACTGTTTCTTGACTTTACTAGTTGTAGTGCCTGACCCCAAATTCATCCCACAACTTACATTAAAAAGTCCCTTTCAGTCTAGTGTTAATGTCACTCTTGATCCATCCTGCTCACATAAATAGCCGTTTCTCTAGCTGTATACTCTGCATGATTCTTTGTCCCTGCGGACTTTGGTGGTAACCCAGTTACCCTTTGTGGATCTCTGTCCACTTTAACCATTAATCTAGGGGCTCAGTATAGGCGGAACCGCACCTTCGGTTCATATATAGCGCTCCTCTTGCGCTGGGCATTTATGAGGGTCTCTTACCCGTCATTCCCTTACTTAATTTAATGCCCATAATGACTGGCCAGTCTTCTCTATGTGTGCCTATACACTTTTGCCTCTAAACTACTTTATCTAGCATAGTACTACATATACCTGTGAACAGCACTATTCTTCCCTTTCTCTATAACACTCTGATGGACAGTAGGCAGTGACAACATAACATATAACCACTAATCAATACAGTTCGATTAAGGGGAGTAAAATAGGTACCCTTTGTCCCGAAAATGCCTTACCGATCAAGGAAGTCTGATAACTCAAAATGTAAGCAAAAGGCTTACCTCAGCCGGCTGATTATCAGAAATTCCCGGATCGTCTCAAGCTCCTCGTTTCGGATACTCAGGGTCACCTGATAACCCCTGCTGAGCTGGCTTGCCACCTGAAATGGATATTTTGATGATAGGCAACTCCTATCCTCATATTGATTAGTGGTTCCAAATTAATAACTACTGCAGTAGGGAACAGACACAAAAGATACGCTCAGCATCTTTCCAAATAACCGTTCTCCTTTATTATGACGCATTTGAAGGCTTTTATACACATGATTACGTAGGTATCGCATTAATATTACAATTGTACGTTTATGGTAACAAGGGGCGTTACATAGGCAGGCTAATTCTAATCAGGACTTGAAAGAATGCAAAACATGTACTGAAAACATTGTTAGTGCCGTGTGCACAGTGAGGGCATCATGCAATACATATAAAATAGAATACAATTATATACAGAACCTACAAATTTCCATTACAGTGGCGACATTCTATGCACTACCTAAGGTGCATACGAACCAGCTGTCGGCCCCTGGTAGGTTGATAATTTCAGGTATCAGATCTTTGGCTGAAAATGCAAGTAGGTTGGTGGATTCTGTCTTGATGCCTCATGTAATCCACTTGCCATCACACACCAAAGGTATACTCAATTTACTTAAGCAGATTGAAGGCTTGGTCTTTCCATCAGATTATCTGCTTGTGACTTTGGATGTTGAGGCACTCTACTCAGCAGGGCATCTAGATGATCCGTATCTTTCTTTATGAGGAGGATCACAGCCAATAGAAATATAATGAATTTATACTGGACATCCTTCGTTACATTCTGACTCATAACTGGTTCAGTTTTAAGGATTCCCACTACCTCCAGGTACAGGGTGTGGCTATGGGATTTTATCAATGATGTGCTTTGTTGGATGAGATACATTGATGATATTTTTATTATTTGGATCAACACTAGGGCATCACTGGATGCATTTATTAGTCCTTAAACCACAACTAATTTTATCTAAAATTCATCTTTTTGTTGTGATATCTCTAAAACTACATTCTTAGACCTTGCCATCTTCATGGACAAAGACAGTTGCTCTGCAACTGACCTGTTTAGGGAGGAGACAGCAGGGAATAATCCCTTACATGCATCAAGTGCACATCACCCAGCCCTAATACGCAAAATTCCATATGCACACTATATCAGATTACAAAGCAATTGCACACATCTAGCAGACTTTCAAAGACAAGCCAAATCCCTACATGCTCGTCTCCTAGCAAGGGGCTACAGTAAGTTACATTGTCAGGCATATAACAGAGCAATGAGACAGACTTGCAATTACTGTATGGTGCTAAGACCCCTGACAGTCAATCCACTGTTAAATTCATTTTGAGATTTTCTTCTCAACACCCTTAATTAAGACATATTATGGCCAATCATTGTCATCTATTACGAGAGGATACTATCTTGAGGAAATATGTTGGACTATGCTCCGAGATAACCTTCAGGAGAGCCATGTTACTTGATAGGCTCATCTGTAGTCATTATTCAGGGAACTCCAAACTATGTAGATTTTCAAAGGGCATTTTTTTGGCCAATGCACATTTTGTCCCCGGATCAATATAGGGAAAAGGTTCAGGCTCCCAAATGGAGAGATGTTTTTTCCCAAACTTCTATGCCAACTGTGAGACACAGGGCATAGTTTATTTGATGCTCTGCAGAAGCAGAGCTTTCTATGTGGGTAGACGGCCAGACAATTCAGACAGAGGATAAACGGGCATGTTTATTACTCGACAAATGGGAAAATGCTCACTCCGGTGAGCCTACATTTGGATTTCTACCATAGGTTCGATACATCTTGTGTTTCCTTTATTGCTCTCCAAATGCCTAAGAGGAGGAGAATGGGACAAATTCATTCTGCAAAAAGGTACCCTTTGGATTGAGCACCTAGCTGATACTTATGCTTCAGGTATAAAGGAAACCCAGACGTATAAACCATTTCTTTAAATGCATAATATTAATGTCTATGACTCATTGCTAATGATATAACTAGATTCTCAGATTGAATGTGTTCCATTCGCCTTCTATGCTCTCTGATGGTGTCAACTTCAGTATTTTTTCTGAAATATATCTGGAGTGTCTGTCTGGTTTCTTCCTTTGAAGGCCTTGCTATGTTCTACTTTAGTTGGGCCAGAATACTGCTGCTATGCACTCCCTGCGGTTTTATTAGGTTACATACAATGTTCTAGATGGTTACCCTCTAAGATGTCCTGTTTTGGATACTGGATTCCTTGTCTAATCTTTATTGTTTACTATGGTGCATATCTATTTTTTGTTGCTATTCTTTACTATCTTGCATATTATTCGGTGTGCTATCTAGGACCTGGTGGCCTGGTTGGTTAGCTTTGGCTCCATTGGGGGTGCTATCTCCTGGTTGTACAGCCTCCCAGCTCCGTATGTTTGGTCGCTTGCGCCCTGACTGCAGTGCATAAAGGGTCCTATCTGGTCCACAGATTTGGTCCCCTTCTGCTTCTGTTGCGTCGTCCCGCCCCCCCCCCCATCAGTGGATGGTGAACGGCGTGGTTATCAGAGGCCAGTCCGGGCATGGTCATTTCCAATATTGGTGATGACGTACGTCCGGTCGGGACACATATATACACACACATAGAGCTTCCTCAGCAGAGACAGCTTTACTCTGACTTGGAAGACACGGTCGGCAGGTTGTTACCAATTTTTACCAGGACCAGCATCAGGGTTAAGCTGCTTATATTCCACTATTTCTATCCCCTGGGATCACGGCTTTGGTTTGTGATTGTCTTTGGCTACTTTACACCTTTAAATAAATGCTAGTTCATGATGCATACCCCCTTTTTTCTTTTCTTTTTCTCCCTTTTCCTTTTAGCCTGATACCTGTTGGTACTTCATCAGACACTTAAAAAGTGGATTTTATAGAAGGCTAGCCATTATTGGCTCCCTCTTCACAAGTTTTTTTTATTACCTATTCTTGGAATTTCCTCAGTCTGGCTGGTGAGTTCATGATGACCATCCCCGTCCTAAGTCCTTTATAAGGAGATTGGGGTAAGCATATTTTTGAATGTTAAACAAATTAAATGTCCTCCCTAGCCATGTCCTTGAGCTACAGTGTACCTTCTGTGCTTATATCTCTTATGTGCATAGATATATATACAATTTTATATACTCTTTTATAGCGTTATATATCGTTTAAGACTTACGGATCCATTGATTGGTGGACATTTCTGCCAGGCCTGCCCATACATATTGCTTTTTACATTTTATATTGTAATTGTTTTTTCTTACCTTTCTTTTTCTCTTCCCCGTTTCATTGCTGTATTACTAACCTGCCCCATTAGACCTTATCCCTACAATTATATGTGCTCCTGCAGCTAGGGTCTGGCCCCCTGGGGCTATTCGCTGTCACACTTTGGCTGTCTGAATTTGAGGTTGTGCATGGTTGATAAGTATTTCACTAGGTATACTTCTATCTAATCATAGATATATGTTAATGTTGATGTTAATGAATGGATTGTTTGGTCGTTTCTGTTTTAAATTTATTTTTTATTTTTTATGTACAATAGACTGCAACTCCTGAAGAAGCGCCTAAAGGCACGCAACATGTAGAGTTTCCTCATCACACCTCAACCACCAACCAGCCTTTTTCCTTCAACTACTATCACCTGAACCAAATCAGTGTTGATCTGTTTGTACTGTGGTAACAATTGGCTGTGTTAGGTGTTTTGCGAGTGTCGTGTAGATCAAACACCATGTTTAGTATTAACATGTTATGCCAACAATGTCCTTTTTAATCATGTTTAATACATTTTCTGACTTTTATACTTAAATTATGATGTGCCTCTAAAGTCCATATTTTTTGCTCTTACCAATATTCTCAACTGTTCATCCCAATTTAAGACTTAAAAATTTGTTTTCTTTTTTTTATCTTTCATTAACAAAGGGTCGATCGATGTATCGATACAAGAAAATGGCTTCAAAATCATGTCCCAATGGTATCACACACCTGCTTTACTGCACAAATTCAACCCATTCCTACCAAAAAGTTGCTGGCGATTCCATCAAGCAGATAGTACCCTACTACACATTTAGTGGAACTGTTCACACATCCAACCTTTCTGGAAAGCAGTTCATGAAAAAAATAACCCGAGTGACAACATATAGCCTAAACTTCTCCCCTGCTCAATACCTTCTCTACCACAACCCAGAACCTGATGCCTCATGCATTAAATCATTAACTATGATGATGGTAAACGCTACCAAAATGTGCATGCCCACTCACTGGGGCACTCCTCAAATCCCCAATCTACGGGAATGGTACAACAGAATAAACAGGTTAGCTGACATGGAAGAACTTATATCTATTACAAAAGACACACCTTATAAATTCACCCACATATGGGCTTGTTGGCAATTTAAATCAACAAACGAATATCTCCAAGAAAGCGGAATAACTCCCCTCAACCACACTCAACGCGACACATGAATACAATTTGCTGTCACATTAACTACACCAAAATTGCAGCCATCTCTCACTATTTTATTTCTAATACCTTCAACAAATCTATCCCCCCCCCCCAATAATCTTTTAGGTTGTCACCCATTCTTTTCCCCTTTTTTTCTTCTTTTTTTCCCCTCTCTCCCTCTCTTAGCCCTTGTACACACGGTCGGACATTCTGACAACCAAATCCGTTGGATTTTGTCCAAAACTGTTGCATACACACGGTCGGACAAAGTTGTCGGAAAATCCGATTGTACATAATGTGATGACGTTATTTCGTTACGAAGGGACTACGTTCAGGCTAGTAGCCAATAGCTTTGGTCTAGGAATTTTATCTGAGCATGCGTGGCACTTTGTCTGTCGGAGTAGGCTACACATGATCGGAGTATGTCCAATTGGAGCATTTTGTCGGAAAATTTTACGGACAAGTTGGAAAACTTGGTCCGTCTGAGACTCCGATGGAAACAGTCCGATGGAGACCACACACAGTCGGACATGGTCATGGTTATGCAGTGATCTTCCTGTTTGCTTACCTCCCCTCATGTGTTCAGACTAAGAGGCCAGTCACTTCCACCTGGTGGTTTTTATAACACCTCCTCTAAGCATGGCTCCACCCCAGGGCCTATCAGGGAACCTTATATTAACCTGTGCACTGCAAGCCAACAGTGCTGATCAACCATTGTGTATTCCTTTGTGTGTGAGCTTCCTGTTACCCGCCGTGTGCTCTACTGTTATTTCGTTACCGACTTTGGCGTGTCCTTGACTATCCCTGTTTGCCTGTGATCCTGACCTTTTGGCGTGTCCCTGACTATTCCTGTCTGCTTGTGGCCCCGACCTTGGCTTTGTCCCTCACCATCCCTATCCTCCTGTTGCCTACTGTGGGTGTGAGCTGGGGGACCCTGGGGGTCGCGACCTGGAGCCAGTTGCAGCCAAGTCCATCCTCACCACTCGAGGCTCTGGTGAACACCTGCTGGCTCTTAGACTCCGTGCCCCGGGGAATCTTATGCTTTAACCCCGGTGGGACCCATCTTGGTGTTCTGGCGGCACTGCCTTCTTATCACCTTGACCCCCGTCTGCAGCAGTCAGCCGTTGGGTCCACAACCTCGCGGTGCACTCCTTATCCCTACGGGGTGCATCTGTCACCTGGCCTCAAGGTGACCTGACACTGTTGCATACACACGGTCAGACAAAGTTGTCAGAAAATCCGATTGTACATAACGTGATGACGTTATTTCGTTCGACGACGGGACTACGTTCAGGCTAGTAGCCAATAGCTTTGGTCTAGGAATTTTATCTGAGCATGCATGGCACTTTGTCCATCGGAGTAGGCTACACATGATCGGAGTATGTCCGATCGGAGCATTTTGACGGAAAATTTTATGGACAAGTTGGAAAACTTGGTCCGTCGGAGACTCCGACGAAAACAGTCCGATGGAGACCATACACAGTCGGATTATCCGACAAAAGGGTCCGATAGGACACATTCCGTTGGAATCTCCAACTGTGTGTACAAGGGCTTACTCTTCTCTTCCCATCTAATGCAATCTACACCCAAATCTGAGCAGACCTAATTGAGTACCCGGACCTGTCAATAATTAAGAGGACTTCATTGGCCTGAGTACCTATTATTTAACCAGTGCACCTACACCCTACACCCTCACAAGCCAAAAAGTTTCAGCCGTATACTACCTGGGGACAAAGTTGGGTTGTTTAAATAATAAGCACCTTGAACATATGTTCTGGCAAATAGCCATACTCCAAAAGCAACATATTGATGCAATTTTTCTTACTAATCTGGTGTTACCCGTTTCAAGGAAATTATAGGCTAGTACAAAAAACATACTGCTTACTCAGTACTAATATACGCATGATTTTTCTTTTGATATGTACGAGAACCGTTGCTTATGTTCTTGAATTTACTATTTACTATTACTATATACTATTAATACTGTTGAATACACTTTTGATTGCCTTCAACCCATCTGTTATACTGCTTTGACCTATCCTTTTTACTCTTTTCAATAGAAATTTGTTTGGAAGATATAATATAATACAGGTATTTTCTCCCATGTCCGGGCATAGATCACTGCTGTATCCGAGGCTATCTACGCATGTCCGGCCCCTCCTCTGTCTCCCCACTGTCTTCTGTGAGACACACAGGTCTCAGAAGACAGCAGGGACCAGTGAGATCGTTCAGCGTGTCTCGTATGTGCACAGTAGGGAACCAGGATGTGAAGCCACAAGGCTTCACTTCCTGATTCCCATACAGAAGATGCCAGTGCCTCCACCCAGGAGCCAAGGGACAGATCGGCCTCGGGGGAGGACATTGCAGGTGCCCTGTCCAAGTAAGTGTCCATTTATATTAAAAGTCAGCAGCTGCAGTATATGTAGCTGCTGACTTTTATTTTATTTTTCAGCGGAACTCCACTTTAGGCAACTTATCTATATCATTATTTATGCCCTAATTGGTATTGAGAACTGATACGACTATGTATGAAATAAATATGCATTTGTTTCTGATAACTGATCCATTTCTTACTTTCGAGGATAAAAGAAAGTATGTGACGTTTGGTATGTACTGTGTACATGATCCATCTTCTGTACTGGACCATACTTATATTTGTTTTCAATAAAATTCTTGTTGAATAAAAAAAAAAAGGCAAATATTTAATTGATAGGATTAAATGGGTTCAGTTGCAGCATACTTTATTAATCTCAAAAGGAAATTACTAGAATTTATTGGAGTTTGTATATATATATATATTTTTTTACTAAATTCTATTATTTAATTTCTATGCCCTTACAATAATACATATAATGAATCAGAATTGGTAGTATGTCCTGTTTAATAAATTGGTTGGCCCAATTTATTGAAAAAAGAAAATCTTGTGAATACTTTTTTTTTTTTTTTTGTAACAAAAAACTAATTGAGATAATAGAATAGCTGAAATAAAATATATAATTTATTTTTAACATAAATCGTTTATTTTGAAAAATTATAAAAGTTACAAAGAAATGTCAACACTTTATTTAATATTTTGGCTAATTTAATGGATGCTGTTATAGGATAAAAGACATATCACAGCTAACTGTTCATCCCAATTTAAGACTTATAAAGATATTAATCAATGTATGTATATCATTAGTTAGGCTCTAATTGATGTTTTTGTTAGAAAGTTCTATGCAACGTTTGTTATGTGTCATTTACATGATCCATCTGCTGTACTGCATCATACTTATATTTGTTTTCAATAAAATTCTTGTTAAATAATAAAAAAAAAAGAAATAAGGCACATATTTTAATTTATAGTATTAAATGGTTTTGTTTCATAATACTTTATTCATCTCAAAGTGTAATTACTAGAATTTACTAAATTCTAAAATTGAATTGCTATACCTTTACAATAATATATGTAATGAATCAGAATTGGTAGTATATCATGTTTAATAAATTGGTTCGCCCAATTTATTGAAAAAAAAAATCTGGTAAATATATATATTTTTTTTAAATAAAAAAAAAACAAATTGAGAGAATAGAATAACGGAAATAAAATATATCATTTATTTTCAACATAAATCTTTTATTTTGAAAAATGATAAAAGATACAAAGAAATAAGGCAAATATTTTCATTTATATTATGAAATGGTTTCAGATTCAGAATGCTTTACTAATCCCAACGGGAAATTATTCGAGTTTACTTGAGTTTGTATAATTTTAGGGTGACTTTTTTTTTTTTAATCATCTGCACTTTGAACGGTATCAGTATATTGCGACTACCCAACATTTTAGATTGTATTGATGCCATTTCTTGAAGGCAAACGTCAAATGGTTTTCCAAAAATTTCTTTACCTAATCGTTTTATATGAAAGTTTTAGGCAGGAAAGAATTCACTGGTAAGTGTATCAAGTTTTGTCCATTTGATATTTCTTTGCCTTAGGAAGCTTTGTTCAGCACGTCAGGCAATAATAATCCATAAAAATCTCTTTTACTGACAGTTGGCAGGTCAAATCGAATTACAGTCTCGTTTCAACCTGAGTGTTGAAGTGGATTTGGAACTCCGACACCTCCAAATAACCTCAATATTTGGGGTGGATCTATTTCTGGTTTAGATCAACCAGTCTGCAGTGACTACCACTGTACTTATCAAGAAACATTTTGATCGAAGGGAGACAGATAGATAGATAGATAGATGGATAGATAGATAGATAGATAGATAGATAGATAGATAGATAGATAGATAGATAGATAGATAGATAGATAGATAGATAGATAGATAGATAGATACAGTAGATCGATAATGCTAAAATAGTTGTTTGTACATCCAAAGAGAGAGTTGGGTTTTCAAACATACACAGAGCATTAGGACTCCCATGACATCTATTTAGAATTAGGACGCCTTACTTCCTTTTCAGTGGCTGGTTTCAACCCAGAAAAAAAGCACATATTTTTAAATACATAGGGCCATCTTGGGAAAAATCAACTTAATATTTTTTTTTAAATTGCATGTTTCCTTTTTTAATGTTGTTTAAGGCTCCTTTAATAATATTCAGATTTTTTTTAAATATCTTAAAGTAGAACTATAGGCAAAACATTTATTTTTTCATTTTGAATAGAGTAAGGGAGGGTTACAACTCCTGGCAGATTTTTTTTTCACCATTTGTGTCCCATTGGGAAAATTTCCCTTCACTTCCTGGGCAGAATTCACTCAACGATTATTTACCGTATCCGTGTATGCAGTAAAATAGCACAAAATGTTCTTTAAAAAACAAAACTGTAATTCATAATAAAACTCTCCTTAAAATGCGCTATCTTTCTGAAGCATGCCTTAATAGGCTTTTCCTTTAATAGGACTACTTGAGATCTTCTCTTCTGCATTGCTTTGAATTCCAGAAGACTGGATTCAAAGGGCTCCATCATCTTTGCTATACCGTCTGCCAGCCTACAGAAACAACTCCTGACAAAAAATTTAGCTGACACCTGCTCTAGCTTGCACTTTACCGCCTGAGGGGTCTGACAATTACCGTAGTTATCCCATAGTTATCGCAAGTTTGGACCAGTACTTAATTATTACATGCATTTATGTATTTATTTCCTTTTGTGAATTGACTTCAATGGCTTTTATGTCGTTTATGGTGTTTACGCTATATACCGCATGCGAGCGATAGTGAATTGACATTTTCATTATCGCATGCGTTAAGTGGTCAGGTGACCGTTATAACACATGCGATAACCTTTAGTAAATTGTTCCCCCATCCCATAACCAAACAGGAAGGGAAAGGAAATACCTGCAAATTAAAGGAAATTCTTCAGGGACCCCCAAGTCACCAGAACTAGTGTTCCCTCTATAAGATTTTCCCTCTATTACTTTTCTAGGGACAACCCAAAATTTGCGATTTTTTTTTTTTTTTACTTTCACTTTCTGGTGCAATGGTTTTATTGATATGCAAAAGAAAACCATTATCATTTAAACTATAAACCAACAGTGACCCTCAGGCCTGGGCCAGGGGCCAACACGATATGCCTGAGCCTGCAGACTCAGGGGCTGGGGTGGACAAGGAAGTGGACCTGTCCACAAAAACGGTGTAAACAAAACCAAACTAAGCACAGGACAAAGAAATTGACAGAAAACAAAAAAAAAAAAAAATGAGGGGAGGGAGGAAGGGACAAAGTGAAGGGCAAGAGGCCCAGAAATAAAAGAAAGGTGCAGGAAGAGAGGCAAAGAGGAGGTAGAGAAAGGAAGTTCCCCCAGGCTGGGGATGGGGTCAAGATCATGTTAGTATGAAAGGCCTAGGCTGGTTGGGTGAAGAGTTGGAAATGCACAGGACCACCACGAGACCCATACCCTGAGAAATCTGGCATAGTAGTCGTGGAGGATACTGACCATTTTTTCATGGATTATTAGAGTAGTCAAGGTGCTCTTCACCTCTGAAAATGATACAACCAGCTTTTTCCAAGCCCTTGCTATTGTGCGCTTAGCTGCAATGAACGGAGAAGTAGCTAGTTTCTGCTGGTAAGGCTCCTTTCACACTGGGGCAAATTTGACCCCTTTCACTCCAGTGTTTCACACTGGACCAGTGCGCTAGCAGGACGGTGAAAAAAGTCCTGCTAGCTGCATCTTTGGAGTGGTGAAGGAGCAGTGTATTCACCGCTCCTACCCATTTAAATCAATGGGGCAGCGCGGCTATACCGCCGTAAAAGTGCCGCTGCAGCAGCGCTTTGCGGACAGTTTTAACCCTTTTTTGTCCGCTAGCGGGGGTTAAAACTGCCGTGCCAGCGGCTGCATACTGCCGCTAAAACGATGGTTAAGCGGTGCTAAAAATAGCGCCGCTTTACCGCAGACGCCGCTCCCTCCCCAGTGTGAAAGGGGCCTAAGGAAAGAGGCCTGGGAGTGGACAATGGAGCAATGCAAGTTTAGGGTCCTTATGGAAGAGGGTAGACAGGAGTTCAAAGACCCTTGACCAAAATCCCACAAGGCGGGGGCAGGACCACCAAAAGTGTATTTCATCTCTTTGCTGACCATACCCCTGGAAGTGTCTATCACTATGAGATGGGTTTGACTTGGCAATGTGGGCTGGAATCCAGTACCAGTGAAGGAGGATCTTGTAAGCAGCCTCCAATGTGGCTATGTGAAAGGAGCATTTCACTGTGCTGGACCAGACTTTACTCCAGTCTCTTTTACGTTCACTTTCAATGATATTAGATGCAAACAGGAAAAATAGAGAGGATGAATTTTCTTTTCGAGGGCACAGACAGCAATGTTTTGCTTTGTGTCTATTAAAGATTATTTGCAGTACAAGCCAAGTAAGTTTAGACCTCTGTAGTTTATTGATACTTTTACTAAACAGAAAAGCTGCATATACAACTGGAGAAAACATTTCATAGCATGCAAAGTATAACAAAATATTCCTACAACGTGCACAAGCTGACTATATTCCCAGCAAATAAGCATGTACAATATGTATGCAATAAATATACTAAACAACTATTCAACTTTGGAATGGAATCAAGATGGAATCTTCTTCATGGTTTGAGTCCAGCCGTTTTCTCCAAACTCCTCAGATCAAGCCTCACTTCTTTGTCTTCAAAAACAACTCTTTTGTCTGCCCACAAACCTGTTTCAAATGTCCTCTCCTCCCCCTAACTTCCTCTACATCATATCCTGTAAAGAGTTTGCTGATAAACCAGTCCAACTGGTTAATTTGCATATCAATAGAGGGAGCTTTATCTTTATCCATAAAAACACAAGCAATAAAAGCTGACAAGCCATTTAATCCATCTGCACTCTATCCAAAACTAAAAAAAAAAGTTTCACGCATGCGTCAATGACTCAGTATACTTTGAATACTCTACGACATATGTACAGAATGGGGGCCAGTAATACACGCTTGTGGTGATTCTGTCAATGAACATGGTTGTTAACTGCTTTCCACCTGCCAGCCATCATATGATGGCCAGGCAGTGCGGCTCTCGTTCTGGGGGGGGGGGCGTCATATGACATCCCTCCATTTAAACAGGGAATGCGTGCGTTGTGTGCACGCATCCCTGTTCCTTTGGTGGCGGCATGTCACGGAGACACCGTTCACCAACGAGGGGGTTAAACAGCCATTGGGCATTGCTGTTTACCACGTGATTGGCCGAGTCACAGGTGGTACCGCCCCACTTTGCACTGCGCATGCGTGCAATCTCGAGTGCGCTGCGCTTGCACATCAGTGGTGGTGTGTTCCCAGGAACACTGCTGGTGAAACTCAGGGATGCTGGTGCTGATGGCTGCTCCATCCTCTTGGTAACTCAGGACAGAGCCATCACAGTATCATGTACCTGGCGCTTGAGGCCAATAAAGAGAGGACTTCCATTGTGGCTAAGCTCCTGACTACCCTGGAGGTGGAACAGGAGGAGTCATGCTCAAAGAAGCATGGGTCATCTGCTGGAGTTGTTACAGAGGTGCTTTGAATAGAGTGTTGTCAGATAAGATATCTGGGGACGAAACACCACAATAGCGTCTACAGACAGAGCAGCCAGTTCAAGCCAAGGTCAGGTACTGGGTGTGGACAAGAGGCAGAAAGTCAGTCTGCCTATGTACATAGTACACCACCTGGTCGGATGCCGGATTGTGTCTCCACACAACCGTCCACATCATATAAGTGGCTACCTGGCTGGTAGCGTACTACAATGGCCTGTGAATGAGCAGCATTTATTCTCTCATCATACGGGTTTCGCCTCTCTTTGACTTCAGCATTTTTGGATGATCATCCTTTCCCAGGGTGCTCTGGTTACCATTCAGCAAGCGTATTCATACTTAATGTGACACAAAAGAGTGTAGATGGGCAGATTCAAGACACAACTCCGCTCAACTTTCTTGTTGCTTTTAAAACTTTGTTGGAATGTTATGCATATGACAGTTTCAGAAAACATACACATGATTGACCTTTTCACGTACCCCGAAGAAGGAGATTTTGAAAACTTCAAAATGCGTTGTATGATCCATAGACTGTACTGTCAATCTTTGTGGTGACTGTCATAATTTATATGCATTATTGATAACATTCCGCCCCCCTTTTCCCTGTTTATTCTGTATCTTATGAAGTAATTACGCTATTAATAAAGTTTATACTTTTTTACTCAAAATGTCATTTTTGTGCCTTCAAAGTTCAGTCAGGGGATATTTCTTCTTTTGGTTTAATTATTCGGATGTGGCACCCCACAGTGACATTTACCGATAATCAATTCTCTGTACACAAGCAGGGGCGTAACTAGAACCTTCAGGGCCCCCGATGCAAGAAACCATGATGATCACCTATTAGTGCCCATCAATGCTGCCTATCAGTGCCCATTAGTGCTGCCTATCAGTGCCCATCAATGCCGCCTATCAGTGCCCATCAATGTCCCCTATCAGCGTCCATCCCTACCACCTATCAGCGTCCCTCAGTGCCACCTATCAGTCTTCAATGCCCATCAGTGCCACCCATCGGTGCCCATCAATTCTGCCTATCAGTGCCGCCTACCAGTGCTCATTAATAATGTCTATCAGTGCTCATCAATGCCGCCTATCAGCATCCATCAGTGCCACCTATCAGTGATCATAAATGCTGTCTATCAGTACCCATCATTGCAGCCCATGAGTGCTGTCTATCAGTGCTCATTAATGCCCACCAGTGTCGCCTATCAGTGCCACCTATCATTGCTCATTAATGCCGCCTATCAGTGCCCATCAGTGCTACCTATCAGTGCTCAATGCCCACTAAGGCCACCTATCAGTGCCCATCAATTATACCTATCAGTGCCACCCATCAGTACTTATCAATGCTGCCTATCAGCATCCATTAGTGCCACCTATCAGTGCTCATAAATGCTGCCTATCAGTGCACATAATTGCAGCCTATGAGTACTTCCTATCAGTGGTCATTAATGCCACCTATCAGTGCCCATCAGTGCCATCTATCAGTGCTCATCAATGCTGCATATCACCCACCAATGCTGCCTATCAGCCTATCAGTGCCACAGATCATTCCTCATCAATGCTGCCTATCAGTGCTGTGTATCAGTGCTCATCTGTGCTGCCTATTAATTCCAACTGTCAGTGCCCATCTGTGCTGCCTATTAGTGCAGCTTGTCAGTGTCCATAAATCCCTCCTATCTTTGCCTCCTATCAGCCTTGCCTATCAGTGCTGGGTATCTGTGCTCATCACTGCCACCTGCCTCCTCCTGTCCTGTATCTCTCATACAGCTCAGAGGCAGCCCGGCAGTGCTCCCTCCATCCTCCCTCCCCCCTCCCTCTCATGGGATGAAAGTGGAGACACAGCCGATCTGCTTCTTCTCCCCCCTCCCCTCCCCCGTAGGTGTACCGCGGAAAGTGTGAGCTCGTTGGCTTCACACTTGAATTCCCGCAGAGCACACAGGAGGAGAGTGGGAGGGAGAGAAGAAGCATGGAGGGAGCCCTGGGACTAGCAACCCTGCTTGTCCCCCGACATTTGCGTAATTCCAGGGCCCAGTCCCAAGTGTGACTGCTGCGACCCTGGTAGTTTGGCCACTGTAAACAAGACAGATTCTGTCAGTAGGGAAGGCATGGATCTTGTGTTCCAGCAAAGCAAGGACATGGATCCATGCCTTCCCCTAGTAATAGCATCTCCCATAGTACACAGTTTGATCGCCCCTGATTATAACTGCTTCCCAGTCAGTGTTATTAGTACAGTGACAGTGCATATTCTAAGAACCAAACACTATAATAATGTCTGATTTGTCCACTTTTGGACTATATTTTTTAAACTGAAAGGATCCCCTGGCTGGATTGTAGGTTTAGCACACTAGCTGCTATACACATATGGGTTAAAAAAGACCAAAAATTTTGGGGAAAAAAAAGTTTTTCTTTGTTTTTGTTATAAAATTTTGTAAACAAGTACATTTTCTCCTTCACTGATGGGCATTGATAAGCTGCACTGATGGACACTGATAAGGTAGCACAGATGAGGCGCACAGATGAGGTGGCACTGATGGGCACTGCAATGGGCACTGATATGCTGCACTGATTGGCATTGATAGGCAGCACTGATGGGCACTGATAGGTGACACTGATGGGCACTGAAAGGCTGCACTGATGGGTACTTATGGGTGGCACTGATAAATGGCACTGCTGGGCACTGATGGGCTCTGATAGGTGGCACTGAAGGGGACTGATGGGTATTGATGGGCACTGATGGCTGGCACTGATAGATTTCACTGATAGGCATCACTGGTGGCACTGGCACTGGCAGACATTTTTATTTGGCACTGATTGGCAGCTACCTGGGCACTGATTGGCATTTCCCTGGAGGTCTAGGGTGGCATACCTGGTGGTCCAGTGTGGTGGCCATCCCTGGTGGTCCTGGGTGGGCATCTGAGGGGGGCTGCACTGATAAACAATAAGCACAGACCCCCCTGGCAGGAGAGCAACTGATCAGCTCTCCTCTACTCACGTCTGTCAGATGCGAGTTTGGAAAAGCCCATCAACGGCTCTTCCTGTTTACATCGTGATCAGCAATGATTGGACACGGCTGATCACGTGGTAAAAAGTCTCTGTCAGAAACTCTTTACCTAGATCTGAATTGCGGTGTGTCAGACTGACACTCCTCAACACTGATCGCCACGATGTGGGGCCCCCGGGGGTGCGCAGTGGCTTGATATCCTGAAAGACGTCATATGATGTCTGGTCAGGATATACTGTAGCAATCACTTTGCCGATATCATTTTGCTAGTGGTTAAAGCAAAGCCGTATACGAGGTGTGCCTAAAAATTTTGATAATGGTATCAGAAAGCAAACAAATTACCTTTATTGGCCTTGAAAATAATTGCCATCCTTCACAACACGCTTTTGGCAACATTCCTAAAGCTTCTAGAAGCAGAACCGCTGTCCCATATTCTTGGATTGCCGCCATGTCTGCAAAACGTGAGCCTTTTCATGATGCTCTTCAGGCTGAGGAAACAGAAAGAGGTCCACAGACACCAGACCAGGGGAGTGCGGTGGATGGTGCTTGGATTCCAGATCAAACTGGTAGAACCAGATCTTATGCCCTGTGATTAGGGATGAGGTTCGAGTTTGAGTAGAACTCTTATTCGTCTTGGGCATTGCCTGTTCGGCTGCTCAGCGAACAGTGAACAATTTGGGGTGTTCGCGGCAAATTCGAAAAGGCAGCGGAACACCCTGTACAAGCCTATGCGAGAAATCTAAAGTGCTATTTTTAAAGGCTAATATGTAAGTTATTGTCCTAAAATGTTTGGGGACCCGGGTCCTGCCCCAGGGGACATGTATCAATGCAAAAAAAGTTTTTTTTTTTCGGGAGCAGTGATTTTAATAATGCTTAAAGTGAAATAATAAAAGTGTAATATTCCTTTAAATTTCGTAACTGGGGGATGTCTATAGTATGCCTGTGAAGGGGCGCATGTTTCCCGTGCTTAGAACTGTCCCTGCACAAAGTGTAATTTCTGCAGGAAAAAAATCATTTAAAATCACTCGCGGCTATAATGAATTGTCGGCTCCCCGTAATACAGAGAACAGTCATTAAAAGTCATTGATAAAAAAAAAAAAAGCGTGGGGTTCCCCTAAATTCAATTACCAGGCCCTTCAGGTCTGGTATGGATATTAAGGGGAACCCCACGTCAAATTTTTTTTTTAAATTACGTGGGGTTCCCCCTAAATATCCATACCAGACCTGAAGGGCCTGGTAATTGAATTTAGGGGAACCCCACGCTTTTTTTTTTTTATCAATGACTTTTAATGACTGTTCTCTGTATTACGGGGAGCCGACAATTCATTATAGCCGCGAGTGATTTTAAATGATTTTTTTCCTGCAGAAATTACACTTTGTGCAGGGACAGTTCTAAGCACGGGAAACATGCGCCCCTTCACAGGGTTTTAAGGGGAATTCCATGCCAAATAAAAAAAAATGGCGTGGAGTTCCCCCCTAAAAATCCATAGCAGACCCTTTATCCAAGCACGCAACTTGGCAGGCCGCACCAGGCCACCTGGCCGGTGGTTGTGGGGGTCTGCGGGCAGGGGGCTTATCAGAATCTGGAATCCCTCTTTAACAAGTGGACCCCCAGATCCCGGCCCCCCCTGTTTGAAATGGTAAGGGGGTACCCCTACCATTTAACAAAGAAAGTGTAAAAGAATGTTAAAAAAGACACACACACCGCTGAAAAACTCCTTTATTAAAAATAAAAAAAAATAAAAAAAAGATTCCAGTGGTGGTAATCCACTCTTGCTATCCAGCGACAGATGATCATCTCTCCGGGGTCCAGCGATGGCTGATCTAATCCAGTGACGGGTGATCTCTCCCTCCAGCGCAGCGCAGTCCATCCACCCTCTGTCTCCACTGGCGGAGACACTGCGGGAATCCCGGCAGCCTGACATTTCTTATATGAGGAGGGCGGGGCCACCCATCACCTGACCCCACCCCCCGATACAAGTGGGAAAGCCTGGCTCTGATGTAACGGAAACCTGCGTTACATCAGAGGGAGGCGGGGTCATTCACACGTCATTGGGGAAGCCAGGCTTTCCCACTTGCGGCAGAGGGGGGCGGGGTCAGGTGACGGGTGGCCCCACCCTCCTCATATAAGAAATGTCAGGCTGCCGGGATCCTGCCTGTGGAATTCCACATCCTTGCCACTCTTACAGTAAAGAACCCTCTACGTAGTTTAAGGTTAAACCTCTTTTATTCTAATATTAATGAGTTTAACATGTCTTGTTAAACTCCCTTCCGTAAAAAAGTTTTATCCCTATTGTGGGGTCACCATGGTATTTGTATATTGGAATTATATCCCCTCTCGAGCATCTCTTCTCCAGTTCAGTTCTCGCAACCTTTCCTCATATCTAATATCCTCCAGACCCTTTATTAGCTTTGTTGCCCTTCTTTGTAGTCGCTCCATTTCCAGCACATCCTTCCTGAGAACTGGTGCCCAGAACTGGACAGCATATTCCAGGTGCGGCCGGACCAGAGTCTTGTAGAGCGGGAGAATTATCGTTTTATCTCTGGAGTTGATCCAATTTTTAATGCCGATATTCTGTTTGCTTTGTTAGTAGCAGCTTGGCATTGCATGACATTGCTGAGCCTATCGTCTACTAGGACCCCCAGGTCCTTTTCCATCCTAGATCCCCGAGAGATTCTCCCCCCAGTGTATAGATTACATTCATATTTTTGCCACCCAAATGAATTATTTTACATTTTTCTACATTGAACCTCATTTGCCATGTAGTTGCTCACCCCATTCATTTGTTCAGATCTTTTTGCAAGGTTTCCACATCCTACGGAGAAGTTATTGCCCTGCTTAGCTTAGTATCATTGTTTATGAACAAATAAAACAGGATTTGTCCCAGCTCAGAACCCCCGGGAGACCCCACTACCCACCTGATATGCCGAAACGCGTTACAGGCATCATGCTTTTTTTATGGTTTCTGCTAAAACGGGAGAAAACATATCT
Organism: Lithobates pipiens; assembly: GCF_037356315.1. Taxonomy (NCBI): domain Eukaryota; kingdom Metazoa; phylum Chordata; class Amphibia; order Anura; family Ranidae; genus Lithobates; species Lithobates pipiens. Next base: position 261,122,182 of record NW_027507790.1, read on the forward strand.
AGAAGAGATAGCAAAACATCTAGTGTGCATGAGGTCTAAGAGGGTTGTGCAACATTAAGCATTATCAAACTCAGGAGACGAGCTTTGCTGGACCTTGGGTTAGGGGGTGTATGTGCAGTAGACAGCTCTGGATCAAAGGTGAGTATAGCAGTAGAATTAACTTTTCTTTTTTTTTTTTTTATATTTTCAGAGCTGCTGGTTTGTGAATTTTCTAAAATTAAACTGAAAATGCTTCTTTAACATTTCTCTGGCCCCTTTTCTGAGCTTTGTTTGCTACACATATATATATTTTTATATCAAACATTCTTCTTCAGATTTAAGGATAATAAAACAGTTCATGACATGGAAGTTAATGATTTGCAAATAACAGGTGTAGGATGATTTCCTGATACCTCAGTGGGAACAGACTCTGTCACTTTTATTTACTAAATCAATCCCATTATGTCCGCTAGGAAAACAACAGTTAAATGGCTATTAACTCTTGGCTGATGCGCAAATGAAGGAATCCTCCCAGGAGCCGTAGACCTTTGTTCTTTAACCTTTTCCAGACCTGCCTGGCAAGCGAAGAGCAAATTACTCCTCTCTTCCTCCTCCATCTTCATCATAACTTGCTGATTATCCCAGTAAATTATGAATAATATCTACATGTCCAGTGTTTGCCTGGGAGCTGGATTTCACCTTTCCGTCCTTCAATTACCAAATTTAGGAACGCCGGCATTCATTTTACAGGAACACGTAATGCATTGTATAAAGTAATGGATATATCTACTGTGTGTAGAAAAAAGGCTCCTGAAATAAAATTTAATTAAAATGTTCAAAACATGACGAATAGAAAAATACACAAATCATTGGTATTTTTGTCACGGAAATTTCGATTTCTTATCTAAAGGGGTTGGAAAGAAAGTTAGAGGATATCTAAAGGTTTGTTTTTAAAAAAAAAACAAAAAAAAACATGTCATACTTACCTCCTCAGTGCAGTTGGTTTTGCACAGAGTGGCCCTGGTCCTTCTCTTCTGGGGGCCCCAGAGTGGCGCTCCTTGCTCCCCCCCTTCTCCAGTTCCCCCGTTGGAGAGCTGCTCTCCCTCGGGGCACTCGTGCGGGCGTGCTCCTGCGTCCTGCTGCTGCATCCATTGATCCATTGACACAGACAGCAGGACTCGGTCCCGTCTCCCGGCTCCCGCTGCTTTCAATCAAATCCTAGGATGCGGGAGCCGGGAGGCGAGGCCGACTCCTGCTGTCTGTGTCAATGGACGCAGCAGCAGTGGCGCTCCTGGCTCCTCCTCTTCTCGAGTGCCCCATTGGCAAGCCGTTTATGAGGGCGCGCTCCCGTGTCCTGCTGCTGCGTCCATTGACACAGACAGCAGGACTCGGCCCTGCCTCCCAGCTCCTGCTGCTGTGAATCAAATCCAATGATTCGGGAGACGGGACCGAGTCCTGCTGTCTGTGTCAATGGACGCAGCAGCAGTAGCGCTCCTGGCTCTTCCTCTTCTCGGGTGCCCCTCGGGGGAACGTGTGTGGGTGTGCTCCCGTGTCCTGCTGCTGCATCCATTGACACAGACAGCAGGACTCGGCCCCGCATCCCGGCTACCACTGCTGTCAATCAAATTCAATGATGCGGGAGTGGGGAGGCAGGGCCAAGTCCTGCTCTCTGTGTCAATGGACACAGCAGCAGAACACGGGAGGCTCTCCAACGGGACACTCGAGAAGAGGGTAGCCAGGAGTGCTGCTGAGGGACCCCAGAAGAAGAGGATCGGGGTCCACTCTGTGCTAAACCAACTGCACATAGGAGGTAAGTATAACATGTTTTTTGTTTTTCATTTTTTTTAAAAACAAACCTTTTCATATCCTCTAACTTTCTTTGCAACCCTTTTAGATAAGAAATCTAAATTTCTGTGACAAAAATACCAATGATTTGTGTATTTTTCTATTTGTCATGTTTTGAACATTTTAATTAAATTTTATTTCAGGATCTTTTTTTCTACACACAGTAGATATATCCAATACTTTATACAATGCATTACTGCACAGAGGAGGTAAGTATGATGTTTTTTTTTATTGTTTTGCTTTTAAAAACAAGCCTTTAAATACCCTCTTAGCCCTTGTACACACGGTCGGAGAATCTGTCGGAATGAGTGTTATCGGACCGTGTCGTCAGATAATCCGACTGTGTGTGGTATGCATCGGACTGATTCCATCCGAATCTCCATCCGACCCAATTTTCCAACATGTTGGAAAGATTTCCTGACCAACTGGGCCAGACGGACCTAATCCAATCATGTGTAGAGCATTTTCATCGGACCAAGTGCCACGCATGCTCAGATCAAATTCCTACATCAAAGCTATTGGCTACTAGCCTGAATGTAGTCCCATCGTAACGAAATTACGTCATCACGTTCTGAAAGATTGGATTTTTCGCCAACTTGGCCCGACCGTGTGTATGCAACAGTTTCGGACACAATCCGTCGGACTAAATCCGACGGGCAAAATCCGACGGATTTGGTTGCCAAAATCTCCGACCGTGTGTACGTGGGCTAACTCTGCTGCATCCATTGACACAAACAACAGGACTTGGCCCCACCTCCCGCATCATTAGAGTTGATTGACATCAGTGGGAGCCAATGGCTATCACACCCGTCGCTGGAAAGACCAGGTTCAGGTGAGTAAAACGGGGGCTCTGGGGGCCTGCTCCATCATAGGAGGTTTTTTACCTTAATGCATAGAATGTATTAAGGTGAAAAACTTTGAGGGTTTACTACCACTTTAACCACTTGCTTACTGGGCACTTAAACTCTCCTCCTGCCTGGACCAATTTTCAGATTTCAGCACTGTCGCACTTTGAATGGCAAATGCACGGTCATATAACAGTGTGCCCATTTTTTTCCAAGTAGAGCTTTCTTTTGGTGGTATTTGATCACCTCTGAGGTTTTTATTTTTTGTTAAAAAAATGTAAAAAGACCAAATTTTTTTTTTCTTGTTTTATATCTTGTTATACAATGTTGCAAACAGGTAATTTTTCTCCTTCATTGATGTACGCTGATGAGGCGGCAGTGATGGGCACTGATGAGTGGCAATAATGGACACTGATCGGTTACACTGATAGGCAGCACTGCTAGGTGACACTGATTGGCACCACTTGATAAGGCATTGATAAGTGGCACTTGTGGGCATTGATAGGTGGCACTCATGGGCATTGATAGGTGGCACTGGTGGGCACTGTGGGCACTGGCAGGTGACAATGGCAAGTGCACTAGCAGGGGGTACTGGTGGGCACAGATGAGGCAGAATTGTCTCTTTCTCTTCGGGACCGGAAATTCAGGTCTGCGTTGTAGCCGTCATTTGGCTATAGTGGTTGAAGTATATGTCCGGGCGAAGTACTAGGGAAAAAGAACACATAAGCTATAATTTCTTGCAATATATTCACAATTCAGTTTGATTCGTTAACCCCTTCAGCCCTGGAAGGTTTACCCGTCTTCATGACCAAGCCACTTTTTGCGATACGGCACTGGTTAATTTAACTGATAATTGCGCGGTCGTGCGATGCTGTACCCACATAAAATTTATGTCCTTTTTTCCCACAAATAGAGCTTTCTTCTGGTGGTATTTGATCACCTCTGCATTATTTATTTTTTGCGCTATAAACAAAAAAAATTGTCAATTGTGAAAAAAAAAAAAAAATATATATATATATATATATATATATATATATATATATATATATATATATATATATATATATATATATTTTTTTTTATTATTTTTTTTACTTTCTGCTATAAAAAAAAGAAAAAAGTATTTCTTCATACATTTAGCTCAGTATGTATTCTGCTACATATTTCTGGTAAAAAATATTCCTAATAAGTGTATATGGATTGGTTTACGCAAACAATATAGCGTCTACAAACTATGAGATATACTCTGGATTTTTTTTTTTTCATTTTTTATATTAGTAAACAGGGTACAACAGGCTGCTTTCCCTGAAGGTGGAGGGACATAAGCATAGCCCGGGAGCTGAGGGGGTGGATCCAGCAGGGCCCCTCCAGGTAAAAAATGGAGGCTGAATAAGGCAAGGCTGAAAAATGTGAGTCCCTTGGTGTCGCTCAATGTCCATCATCACGAGAAACAACTGCAACATAAATGTATATACGTAATTCATTAATTGCTGCAATAGAACACTATGCTTGCAGCTGAGTATATACAGTATCCCACCAAAGTTAGTACACCCCTCACATTTTTGTAAACATTTTATTATATTTTTTCCTGTAACAACACTGAAGAAATGACACTTTGCTACAATGTAAAGTAGTGAGTGTACAGCTTGTATAACAGTGTAAAATTGCTGCCCCCTCAAAATAGTTCAACACACAGCCATTAATGTGTTAACCTGCTGGCAACAAAAGTGAGTACACCCCTACGTGAAAATGTCCAAATTGGGCCCAAAGTGTCAATATTTTGTGTGGCCACCATTATTTTCCAGCACTGCCTTAACCCTCTTGGGCATGGAGTTCACCAAAGCTTCACAGGTTGCCACTGGAGTCCTCTTCCACTCCTCCATGATGACATCACGGAGCTGGTTAATGTTAGAGACCTTGCGCTCCTCCACCTTCCGTGAGGAGGCCCCACAGATGCACAATATGGTTTATGTCTGGAGACATGCTTGGCCAGTCCATCATCTTTACTCTCAGCTTCTATAGCAAGGCTGTGGTCGTCTTGGAGGTGTGTTTGGGGTGGTTATCATTTTGGAATACTGCCCTGCAGCCCAGTCACTGAAAGGAGGGGATCATGCTCTGCTTCAGTATGTCACAGTACATGTTGGCGTTCATGGTTCCCTCAATGAACTGTAGCTCCCCAGTGCTGGCAACACTCATGCAGCCCCAGACCATGACACTCCCACCACCATGCTTGACTATAGGCAAGACACACTTGTCTTTGTACTCCTCACCTGGTTGCCGCCACACACGCTTGTCACCCTCTGAACCAAATAAGTTTATCTTGGTCTCATCAGAGCACAGGACATGGTTCCAGTAATCCATGTCCTTAGTCTCCTTGTCTTCAGCAAACTATTTGTGGGCTTTCTTGTGCAAAATCTTTAGAAGAGGCTTCCTTCTGGGATGACAGCCACGCAGACTAATTTGATGCAGTGTGTGGTCGTATGGTCTGAGCACTGACAGGCTGACCCCCCCCCCACCCCTTCAACCTCTGCAGCAATGCTGGTAGCACTCATATGTCTATTTCCCAAAGACAACCTCTGGATATGAAACTGAGCACGTGCACTCAACTGCTTTGGTGGACTATGATGAGGCCTGTTCTGAGTGGAACCTGTGCTATTAAACCACTGTATGGTCTTGGTCACCATGCTGCATCTCAGTTTCAGGGTCTTGGCAATCTTCTTATAGCCTAGGCCATCTTTATCTAGAGCAACAATTTTTTTTTTCAGATCCTCAGAGAGTTCTTTGCCATGAGATGCTGTTGAACTTCCAGTGACCAGTATGAGAGAGTGAGAGTGATAAAACCAAATTTAACACACTTGCTCCCCATTCACACCTGAGACTTTGTAACACTAACAAGTCACATGACACCAGGGAGGGAAAATGGCTAATTGGGTCCAATTTGGACATTTTCACTTAGGGGTGTACTCACTTTTTTTGCCAGCGGTTTCAATATTAATGGCTGTGTGTTGAGTTATTTTGAGGAAACAGCAAATGTACACTGTTATACAAGCTGTACACTCACTACTTTACATTGTAGCAAAGTATAAGTGTTTCAGTGTTGTCACATGAAAAGATAATAATATTTTACAAAGTGTGAGGGGTGTACTCACCTTTGCGAGATACTGTATAAAAAGTATCAAATAATATGCAGCCTAGTCAGACATGGTGTGGACAGGGAGACTGAAAGGGAACAGTGTGAGATTGGTGGAAAGGACCTGTGGAGAAGGTGACTGACATAAAGTGAACTCAAATGAAGAAAATGAAAACAGGAAAGAAATATAAAAGAGCTTGCTCCAAACAAAATGTATATTGGAGTGAAGGGTTGTTAAAATATAGACATAAATACCCCAAAAAATAAATGCTTAAATAGAGGAGTGACCTCCATGCATGCAGGGAAAAACCATTGGAAGAGATACCCGTAACACAGATCCTCCAATTTGTACCCCCCCTCAGGTACAGCGGACTCCACCCCCAACGCCATGTATGGATGGCTGGACACGCGAACGCCAACAGCGTTCACTGCCACAAGCTACCCCCATCCATCCAAGATGATGTCATGCTTCCGAAAGTGATGATGCCCCCGCACTGCAGGAGTCACACAAGGGACGCGGGGACATTGCGCCGAAGTATAGGTACTTTCCACCAATTTTACACTGTTCCCTTTCAATCTCCCTGTCCACACCTTTATTTGATGTTTTATATTTGAGATACACTCCATACGTTCTTACTCCTGAAGAAGCGAGTATTGACTCATGAAGCACGTCTAGTTTTAGATCAGTGGTGGCTAGTGAAGTTTTAGAATGGGGGGGCACAAGACCCCGCCCCTCCATGTTTGGCCCATCCCACTTTTCATAAGCCAAACCCCTTATATAATCCACATCATATACCAGGCTGCACATTATACACCGGGCTCTGCACATCATATACCAGGCTGCACATTATACCCCGGGCTCTGCACATCATATACCAGGCTGCACATTATACCCCGGGCTCTGCACATCATATACCAGGCTGCACATTATACACAGGGCTCTGCACATCATATACCAGGCTGCACATTATACACCGGGCTCTGCACATCATATACCAGCCTGCACCTTATACACAGGGCTCTGCACATCATATACCAGGCTGCACATTATACACCGGGCTCTGCACATCATATACCAGGCTGCACCTTATACACAGGGCTCTGCACATCATATACCAGGCTGCACATTATACACCGGGCTCTGCACATCATATACCAGGCTTTATATTATACACCGGGCTCTGCACATCATATACCAGGCTGCACATTATACACCGGGCTCTGCACATCATATACCAGGCTGCACATTATACACCGGGCTCTGCACATCATATACCAGGCTGCACATTATACACCGGGCTCAGCACATCATATACCAGGCTGCACATTATACACAGGGCTCAGCACATCATATACCAGGCTGCACATTACACACAGGGCTCTACTAAAGAAACCTGTAAATCGCACATTTCTGCAACCTGTAAATAATACATATCTGCATTCGCGATCGACCGTACCATATAGCGAGTTTTTTTGGGGCAAATGAAGCGCCTCGTCTGCAATCTCGTGATTGCATAGACGTGACACTTCCAATATTGCACTGCCCATGGGGCACAGTGCATATAAGGACCTTTTAAAAAAAAAAAAAATTCTTAAATGTACATGTTTAAATAAAAAAATGTTTTTTTTTTTTTTACATTTTATTTTTTGACTGCCTGGGGGTGGGGGGTTGTAGTGGAGGTGGGGGCAAGATAATCATTGGCTTTTACTTAGGTGCCTGGCTGATTTCCTTTTGGAAGGAGATCTGCCAGTCAATTAGTCATCCCTGTTCTTGAAACTGCTATATTACATGTCTTCTGCAGCATTCAACATCAATAAACCCTGGGTGGCCTGCAGTCTATCCTTCAATCTCCACATGTCTTACAAAAAAAAAATCATATTCAATTTAGCAGATACATTCATCCATAGGAAATAACAATTAGTGGCTTTAAAAAAAGTTGTTTCCAGAGCATGGTTTACAGTGAGTTAATCAGTAAATATGTTTAGAAATCTGTTCATGGTGCTGCAATCTGTAATATTAAAGTCCGACCCATTGGGGGGGTTGCTGCCGTTCCAAGTTGTTTTGGCATACATGGAAATATTGATTTCTTGCCATTAAGGCATTTAAACCACCATCCCTCCATGGCATTGACCAGCTTCCTAGTCCTTAGGATTCTTAGCATTAACCCCAATAAATGGAAAGTTCGGAAACATTTTAAATGAGAGTTACTATTTCTCTAATCTTTCTCTAATCTCCATCCACAGCTTCAGCACTTCCGAGGCTTGCGTTGCTCATCAGAGAACGAGGATCCGACCAAAACTTTGATTAGCAGGGGGCAATTTGGCTTACCTGCTGTGCTGAGCAGCCAGCTGAGTGGACTTGGGCTGCACATCTGAGCAGCCGAGTGGAGATGTAAATTCCGGAAGCCCTGCTCATGTCCTAAATGGCACTTGCCCGGCCAGCCCATCGCGCCGGAAGCTGTGGCGCGATCGACCGCACCACAGAACGAGTTTTTTTGTAGCAAATGAAGCGCCTCGTCTGCAATCTCAGCACTCTGTTGTGTAGAGTGCATTAGCATCATGGCAAATGTAGCTCCAAAACATCAGGGGTGCTAAGGTTCGCCATCACTAACCTAGGGAATACAATGGAGGTCGTTGCAACTTTTTATGTCACATGGTATTTGAGCAGCAATTTTCAAACTGTTTTTTTTAGGAAAATAAAACTTTTTATGAATTAAAAAAACAAAAACAAAAAAAAAAAACCCCACTAAATTTAGCCCAATTTTTTTGTATAATGTGAAAGATGATTTACGCTGAGTAAACAGATACTTAATATGTCTTGAAAATTGCACTTGCACTTGAAACTAAATTTCTTTATTGAATATTCACATTATAAATTTAGAAAAATTATTATTATATACACCCACCTCCAACACATATAATTAAAATTAAGACAAAGGTCTTAATGGGACACAGGTGGCCAATCATACACAACTCTCATCTACCCCACGCTATAGATTCTACTCAAAATGGTATGGTTATCTTGATGTAAAGTTATCAAAAAAATACTAATTAAAAAAAAAAAATATTCAGAATGAAAAAAATATATGAAATCTATCTGTATTGAGAGTTCATTTCATTGCTACGGTTGCATGAAGTGCATATGCATTATGAAGTGTTGTCAGTCTTAATTTGAAAGTGGAGACAGCAAGATGGAATTCGCCGCACAAAGGATCTGTATGGGTACATTAAGTGGTTATTAGGAAGATGGATCTGTGATCGTGGACTGATAAATATAAAGGTGACCGTATTTAAGGAAACAAATGGTTTTAAATCTGAATGAACATCCCCTTCATTTACATGGGGGCAGATGCAGCTCACCATTTGACGTCTCATTTCGTGTCCATGTATATATGGCCCAATTGCCTCAATGATGAAACGTAGACATGGGTCTTTAGTACAAAATCAACATGATCCTCACTTCCAAAGACACCAGGTATGTTCATCTAGTTCAATTGCCTTGTAGCAATGTTTCAAAGCGTCCACAGATCATGCAGACTATGCAAGATCGTCCGCACCGGCTTCCCAACAGGCGCTCGAGGTATAAGCTAGCAGAGACCTGGGAGGGATGGAGGTAGTCTGTTGTAAGGATGGAAACATCCGTGCCCCCACCACGAAAAACCTGATGATGTTTTATGAGTACCTGTCACTGCCCTTCAGAGTACCTGAAATACCAGTCACCAGCCTATCAGAGTAACCGAGTACCTATCTTTAGCCCATCAGAGTACCCGAGTACCTGTCCCCAGGCCATCAGAGTACCTGAGAACCTATCGCCAGCCCATGAGAGTAACCGAGTATCAGTCACCACCCCATCAGAGTACCTGAGTACCTGTCTGCAGCTCATCAAGTTACCCGAGTACCTATCTGCAGCCCATGCTTCATAGAATATACGCTGGGGTGTTTTGCTTTCCAAAATGGGGTCCTTTTGTGGGTAATGCCACTGGGCTGGTGCTTGAAGTGGTTGTAAACCCTTACAAACCACTTTGACCTACAGGTAAGCCTAGATTAAGGCTTACCTGTAGGTCCTAGAAATATCTCCTAAACCTATACGGTTTAGGAGATATTTGCCCGAAAACAGACACCGCTGTCTACGGCGCATGCGCCGTAGACAGCGGCGCGCAGGCGCACTGAGCGCGGCATTCTCAAGGACGGAGCTGCCGCGTGTGTCGGCTCCCGTGCGCACGCGCGGGAGTGACGTCATCGCGGCTTCGCCGAATGACAGCGGCGGAGCTGCGAGACCCACCAAGAAGATGGATGCGGCGGACTACAGGGGACAGCGGCGACTTCGCTGGCTCCTGTGTCAGGTAAGTGACACATAATGGACTACTATGCGATGCATAGCAGTCCATTATGCTTTGCCTTTGCAGGGAATGAAAGAGGAAGTAAACTCATCAGGGTTTACTTCCTCTTTAAGGACCTTCAAAAGTGTGATAGGTAGGAATGAAATGAGATGTGTAATTTATGCTCCTAGAAAGCCTGAAGGTACTACTTCAATGGTGGCTAGGCTGTGTAAAAGTCTCACACATGTGGTATCGCCATACTCGGGAAGAGTAGCAGAATGTATTTTGGGGTGCAATTTTTGCTATATACATGTTATGTGTTAGAAGTATCTTATAAATTGACAACTGGGGTTCCAGGGCCTTCAAAATTGTAATAGGTGTTTGAGAAATGAGATGTGTCATTTATGCTCGTAGCACATATGCTCGTAAACACCTGAAGGTGCTACTTCAATGTTGGTGCTCTGTATGTGGCCAGGCTGTGTAAAAGCCTCACACATGTAGTATCGTCATACTCGGGAAGAGTAGCAGAATGTATTTTGGGATGTAATTTGTTGTATGAATATGCTGAGTGTGAGAAATAACCTGATAATATGACAATTTTGTAAAACAAAAAAAAATTAAAAATCTTCATTTTGCAAATAATTGTGGGAATTTTTTTTATAAACTCACCATGCTACTAACTTAATACCTTGGAATGTCTACTTTCTAAAAAGGGGTCATTTGGGGGGTATTTGGTCTTTCCCAACTTGTCGACTTGTTAGTGTCTCAAGAAATGAGATACACCTGATTTACTGAAGGCCTGATCAGATGTGATCAATTTTCAGTGATTGGCGCCATAGTTTGTAGACTCTATAACTTTCACAAAGACCAAATAATATACACTAATGTGGATTATTTTTACCAACGATATGTAGCAGTATAAATTTTGGCCAAAATTTCTGAAGAAAAATTAATAATTAGTTAAATGTTACGACAGAAACAAAGAAAAAGGATTTTTTTTTCACAAAATTTAAAGTCTTTTTTTATTTATAGCGCAAAAAAAAAAAAACACACTAGTGATTAAATACCACCAAAAGAAAGCTCTATGTGTGTGAAAAAAAGGATGTAAGTTTCATATGGGTACAGTGTTGCATGACTGAGTAATTGGCATTCAAACTGTGAGAGCCCTGAAAGCTGAAAATTGGTCTGGGCAGGAAGGGGGTTTAAGTGCCCTGTATTGAGGTGGTTAAGCTGCTGTCCCATCCAGGCGTGGGGGTTTTCATATCTTTTATGGGGTTTTGATTTCTATTTTATGTTGATAGGCTTTTTTTAAGTCTTGGGTGTTCAAAGTGGGGCATTTGTTATGTAATGGCAGTGCCCACCTTCCCATGTCTTTTTTTTGACAGTAGTTTGACAATTAGCCCTAAAAGTTACCCACATTTAACAACAAGATGTTCCCATCCAAAGACTACAATGAGATTCAGCTCTGGTTTGCTGGATTTCAAACGTGATTTGGTAAGCCTTGAGTAAAGCAAACCTGGGTAGATTTGCCCATCATTAACCCTCACCTCTTGTTCCAGTAATAAATGGAACATTTGGGTTATCCAACACTTTTTGTCTTCTATTAGTGGTCAAAGCACAGTTCGAGAGGGTTAGGCTACACAATGGGGGCAAACACAGCAGCAAAATCTTAGTAGAGTTTTTAATCCATTTTCTTCTCTATCACAAAAAAAACCTGGGCTATACATGCAGTGAGGAAAGGTTGTGATTGGCCTAATTATGTAATTCTTATGTTTCTCCTGCGTCAAAACTTCTCACTTTCCGCAGCTGCAATTACAGAAGAAAAAGCCTCTCCCTCGCCTTCTAATAATGTTTCTTTAATGCATAGTAAATGCATGCATATGCCGGTCAATAATGTAATTGAGTGAAGAAAGACAAAAATGTTGTAAATAACTTCTATTGATTTTACAGTGCTCTCCAGAGGGATGCTAGCTCCTGCTTTAAGAAAAATCCATAAGGGTTTTTGACAAAGATGAAGTAGACCGAACAGGAGAAAGAAACCATAGAGAAGGCCCCGTTTTAATGGCTCACCTCATGTATAGTATTTAGTCTTAACGACTCTTACAGTATCTGGTTTAACTACAGCTGATATACAATCTAAAACAGAGTGACAGCAGGCATGTAAAACAATCTATTATTCGTCTTTACTCAAATGTGACACCGTGGTTCTGAGCAAATGGGATGATTAATGGACGAGAACGGAGAAAAATACAAGGGCAAGACTGATATTAGTATATATTAATATCGATATCTTCAGATTGGAATTGCTAAAATTAGCGTGTAAATAAAAATGAAAAAAAATATTTATATACTTATGTATATAAATAAATGAAATACTACTACTACTACTACAAATAGTAATAATAATACATTTGGACTGCTAAAATTAGCATGTAAAGAATTATAAAAAAAAAGATACGTACGGTGAATATATATATATATATATATATATATATATATATATATATATATATATATATATATATATATATATATATATATATATATATATACATTTATTTATATATATATATATATATATATATATATATATATATATATATATATAGCTATATATATATATATATATATATATATATATATATATATATATATATATATAAGTTTATATATATATATATATATATATATATATATATATATATATACATATATATATATATATATATATATATATATATATAAGTTTATATATATATATATATATATATATATATACATATATATATATATATATATATATATATATATATATATATATATATATATATATATATATATATATATATATATATATATATATATATATATATGTATATGTATATTGTGTAAATTTGCTATCCCTTCAAATTAACTCAACACACAGCCATTAATGTCTAAACTGCTGGCAACAAAACTGAGCACACCACTAAATGAAAATGTCCAAATTGGGCCCAAAGTGTCAATATTTTGTGCGGCCATCATTATTTTACAGCACTGCCTTAACCCTCTTGGGCATGGAGTTCACCAGAGCTTCACAGGTTGCCACTGGAGTCCTCTTCCACTCCTCCATGATGACATCACAGAGCTGGTGGATGTTAGAGACTTTGCGCTCCTCCACCTTCCGTTTGAGGATGCCCAACAGATGCTCAAAGGGTTTAAGTTTGGAGACATTATTGGCCAGTCCATCACCTTTACCCTCAGATTCTTTAGCAAGGTAGTGGTCATCTTGGAGGTGTGTTTGGGGTCGTTATCATGCTGGAATACTGCCATGTGGCCCAGTCTCTGATGGGAGGGGATCATGCTCTGCTTCAGTATGTCACAGTACATGTTAGCATTCATGGTTCCCTCAATGAGCTGTAGCTCCCCAGTGCCGGCAGCACTCATACAGCCCCAGACCATGACACTCCCACCATCATGCTTGACTGTAGGCAAGACACACTTGTCTTTGTCCTCCTCACCTGGTTGCCGCCACACATGCTTGACATCATCTGAACCAAATACGTTTATCTTGGTCTCACTGGACCACAGGACATGGTTCCAGTAATCCATGTCCTTAGTCTGCTTGTCTTCAGCAAACTGTTTGTGGGCTTTCTTGTGCATCATCTTTAGAAGAGGCTTCCTTCTGGGATGACAGCCATGCAGACAAATTTGATGCAGTATGTGGTGTATGGTCTGAGCACTGACAGGCTGACCCCCCCACCCCTTCAATCTCTGCAGCAATGCTGGCAGCACTTATATGTCTATTTTCCAAAGACAACCTCAGGATATGACTGTGAGCACGTGCATTCAACTTCTTTGCTTGACCATAGTGAGGCCAGTTCCGAGTGGAACCTGTCCTGTTATATGGTCTTTGCCACCAAGCTGCAGCTCAGTTTCAGGATCTTGGCAATCTTCTTATAGCCTAGGCCATCTTTATGTAGAGTAACAATTCTTTTTTTTCAGATCCTCAGAGAGTTCTTTCCCATGAGGTGCCATGTTGAACTTCCAGTGACCAGTATGAGAGAGTGAGAGCAATAACACCAAATTTAACACACCTGTCCCCCATTCACACCTGAGACCTTGTAACACCAACGAGTCGCATGACACGGGGAGGGAAAATGGCTAATTGGGCCCTATTTGGACATTTTCACTTAGGGGTGTACTCACTTTTGTTCCCGGCGGTTTAGACATTAATGGCTGTGCGTTGAGTTATTTTGAGGGAACAGCAAATTGACACTGTTATACAAGCTGTACACTCACTACTTGTAGTTAAGTGTAATTTCTTCAGTGTTGTCACATGAAAAGATATAAAATATTTACAAAAATATGAGGGGTGCACTCACTTTTGTGAGATACGATATATAACGTTGCCTATGGACAATTTTGGGCATCATACTTTTTCTGCCATTTGTGGAGGTGCACACAATTTTAATGGCTTGACATGTTTGGTATCTATCTACTCAACACAACCTCATCTCTAAATCGTGTATTATATTGTGTGTGTTTACAATAACATTTATTTGAGTGTATTTTTAATTACTGAAAATATGGCTTAGATAAATAGTTGTGCTAATGTTGTATAGCATTAAAAGTTGCCACCAATCTGTTCTTCAGGGTCTCTGATTTTAGAAAATAATAAATATTTTTTTTTGGGGGGGGGGGTTACAGGCCAAAAATCTGTCTTTTAGCAAGTGTGGAAAAAGTTTTTGTTAAATGGTTTTGGCAACAAAAGAATTATATCTTATATATAATTTCAATGATTGCACTTAAAAATTCTTTAAAGGCCAAAAATCTGTCTTTTAGCAAGTGTGGAAAAAGTTTTTTTTTTTTTTTATGGTTTTAGCAACAAAAGACTTAGAGCTGGGGGCGTGGCCAGCGGCGGACATGTGAGCAGCAAGCTTACGGAGCTCCTCCGGCACCGATTCATCCTGAACAGCATCCGTTATCCCTACCTAGATACCGACCTTGTAGTCACCACCGCACTGCCCACTACCCTTACGGGCACCCGCTGGAATGGGTCGGAACGGTCCTGCGAGCCAGAAATCCGCCGCGGACCAGGCGGCCACGCTGGCGGGCAGCAAGGCCAAAGATGGCGCCGGCGCGTCCTCCGCCACGGGGAAATCCTCCAAAGGCAAGGCACAGGCGAAGGCTGACTCCGGCCCCTCGGCGAACTCACATGTGCCCTCCGGTATTCCGGGTAAGCCGAAACCACCGACAACCATCAGGGAACATTTTGCGGATTCTCCGCATGGACAGCATACCCCCCCCCCCCCAGTGTCCCCGAGAGCAGAGCAGGCCGTAGACCCCTGGGAGGAGGGTGAGGCCTGGGAGAGAGGCAGCGATCCAGGGGATCCCAATCCACTGGGGGACAGGGGGTCGGAGGGGGAGAGAACGGCAGAGGGTGAGGAGGAACTCACTTTGAAGCATGTTATGGACGCTATCCATCAATGCCAAACCACTCTGACCACACAGATCGAAACGGTTAGGCTGGATCTCTCTATTGTTAAACATGACATGCAAAAGATTCGCTCCAGGATTTCCACCGCGGAGCAAAGAATCAGTGAGGTGGAGGACAATATGCAACCTATGTCTGCTACTCTTCGCACACAGCAACAAGAGATTACTGAACATGCTGCTAAATTGGGAGACCTTGAGGACCGAATGCGCAGGAATAATTTACGTTTCGTGGGATTCCCTGAGGGTGCGGAGGGCAAGGACGCGGAGCAGTTCCTGGAGCAATGGCTGAGCACTCTGTTGGGACGGGAGGCACTCTCACCTCTGTTTGCAATCGAACGGGCTCATAGGGTACCCATGCGCCCTATGCCCCCTGGAGCCCCTCCGCGACCCATTTTAGCCAAGATCCTTCATTTTCGGGATAAAGAATGCATTATGCGCACCGCGCGGAACTTACAAGATATACAATACAACGGAAAAAAGATCTCCATTTTCCCGGATTTTTCTGCTACTACTCAAAAGCAAAGAGCAGCCTTCCTCCATGTTAAGAAACGCCTCCGAGAGAAAAATCTTCCATATAGTATGATGTACCCGGCCAAATTACGAGTTGTTAATGACGGCAAGGTACAATTTTTCCTTTCACCCAATGAAGCCTCGGATTGGTTGGATGGACTGTAACATTCCGATCCCTGCCTGTTTTCTCATGGCCGACACGTTGTGTGCCTTCCCTGTAGTTTCTGATGGAATTCTATACACAGGGCGGAGGACGACCAATCTATGCGGTACTTTCTGGTTGACTTTATTCTGTTCTTGTTCCTCTTTGCAGTTGTCCTACCCAAAGCACCGGAATTGACACTGAACCGCCATTTTGCCCTGCTGGCGGTCCCGGACCTGGCGTCTACAATTACTTTGGGATGCGCATATCTTTCTTTGGTTACTGTATCAGGTACCTTATTTGTGATATGTTTTGCCGGAGGAAGCACAAGCTTCCTCTTTTCTGATCTGACAGAGTTTTTCTTACTAAACTGACACTGGGAGCAACGACTGGTCACTCCCTGGACTAAACAGTTTTTCTGTTTTTCTTTCCCTTTTTGGTTTTCTTTTTGGGCTAAAGCTCGTTATGGTTGGGGGTAATGAGCAGGGAGGGGGGAGGGGGGAATGGGGAAGGTTAGCTTGGAGATGTTTGCTCCTGTTTTTTTTCCTTGGTATACCTGATGCATGCACGCAACGACATCGAAAATATTGGTGGGAGTTTCAACTTTTTCATTTTAGCTTTATTGTCTATAATGTGTCGGGGGGGAGGGGGGGGGAGTGGGACCCTTTTGCTGTCCTGCCCTCTCTCCTCTCCCCCCTTCATATGACTACTGCATTATACGAATGAGCTTTAACTGTCTTACTTGGAATGTCAGGGGGCTGAACTCGAAGATTAAGAGATCACTGGTATTTGACTATTTGAAACGCACTAAGGCGCAAATAATTATGCTTCAGGAAACTCACCTGATGGGTTCAAAGGTTATGGCCCTGAAAAAGAGGCATATTGCCCATGCTTTCCATGCCACTTACTCGACCTATTCTAGAGGGGTATCTATACTCATATTACGGTCCCTACCTGTCCAGATACTAGAGGTTAGGACTGACCCGCAGGGGTGCTATGTAGTGGTCATACTGCAATACCTGGGTGTGTTATATACTTTGGTAAACCTTTACATGCCCCCACCATTTGATTTACAAAGATTGGGAGCCTGCATGGCGGTGGTTCTCCCTATGTTGCGTGGTCACCTTATTATGGGAGGGGATTTTAACCAGGTCATGAATGCTGATCAGGATAGGCTACGCTGCACTAGACCATCATCTACGGTGTTAAGTGACTGGGCTGCGTCCTATGACCTCAAGGAGGTCTGGCGATGGAAGCACCCGGATACCCGAGAATTCTCTTGTGCATCGGCATCCTATAGATCGCTTTCTAGACTGGACATGTTTTTCCTCTCTGGGGCTGCATTGCCAGAGGTGGAGGCTATCTCCTATCTACCCAGGGCTATATCGGATCACTCACCCCTACAACTGACTATGAGAGCGGGCATTGTCCTGGGTGAGCGTGTGTGGAGGATGAGCCCATACTGGTTGCAGGAGACCATGGTAGCATCAATTTGTAGGGACGCAGTGACACACTTTTGGAAGGAAAATAGGGAAGAGGTCCCCGAACTAATCACCTGGGACGCTTTCAAAGCGGTCTCTAGGGGGGCGTATATGCAAGGAGTATCGGATTTCAAGAGAGCGACTGGGGACTGTTTGAGAACTCTGGCCAATCAGTTACAGGGGGCAGAAGACTCTTACGTTAGAGATCCCTCGCCTCATCATTATCAAACTCTGCAAAGTGTTAGTAGGGAGTATGAACTTGCACTGCTCTCGAAAACACAAAAGAAAAATCTATACCAACGTCAACGGATTTTTGAGATGGGGGACAGAAGCGGGAAATTGCTGGCGTTTTTGGCCGCCCCGCTCCCGGACCCTATTTTCATCCCCTGTGTTTATGATACCTCAAACACTCTCAGGGGTACTCAGGAGGAGATTGTGGAAACTTTTTACAAATTTTACACGGAACTGTACCGCTCCCAAGCCCATTATACCATCCCGGAATTATATGAATATGTGGATAAAATTGACTTCCCGGTACTACCCTTAGAACAAAAGATGTCTCTAGAATCACCTATCTCCGCCGAGGAGATACTGCTTACCATTAAAAGTTTTGCTAAACATAAAACTCCAGGCCCCGATGGCTTCCCTATAGAGTGGTATTTAGAATATCAAGATGTCCTAATCCCTAGACTAAGAAAGCTTTACTCGACTATTTTTGAGCAAGGCTGCTTACCATCATCTATGAAGGAGGCCCTAATTGTATTAATTCCCAAGCCCAATAAAGACCCACTATACTGTGAATCCTACAGACCCATCTCGTTAATTAATACGGACTTAAAAATTTTATCTAAGATTCTGGCCACCCGTCTAAATACCATCATTAGTGCGCTTATTAATCCAGACCAAACTGGCTTTATCCCTGGTAGGTCCACTTATAGTAATATTCGCAGATTATACACTAATTTACAAGCCCCCAATAAATTGTCTGTCCCCCGAGCTATTGTATCTTTAGATGCCCACAAGGCATTTGATTCCGTGGAGTGGCCGTACCTTATATATATTATGGAAAAATTCGGTTTTGGACAGAATGTTATCACATGGATTAGGATACTGTATGATCAACCTATTGCCCGTCTTAGGCTTAATGGGATTATTTCTAGACCCTTCAGGATCCACAGGGGCACCAGACAGGGTTGTCCTCTGTCACCCCTGTTGTATGCTCTGGCAGTGGAACCTCTAGCGAGGTTATTGAGGAGTTCTCCGGAACTTCAGGGCATGTGGATTGGCTCCCTGGAAGAACGTATCTCGCTATATGCTGATGATATGTTGCTCTACTTGTCAAACCCTAAATACACGATTCCCAAAATGCTGAGGTTGATCACTGATTTCGGCGTATATTCAGGCCTGAAGATTAACTGGACTAAGTCCACTGTATTTTCGTTAGACTCAGAGTCCCCTGACCACTTGCCACAACATTGTCCGCTTCAATTCACAACATCGTTTAAATACCTGGGGGTGGTGGTTAGGCTACCGATTTCGGCATACATCCAGGATAACCTTCTTCCTTGTATAGCCTCGCTTAAGGCTAAACTCAATAACTGGGTGGGTTTACCTCTTACATTGATGGGGAGGGCTAATTTATTTAAAATGGTGTTTTTCCCTAAGTTGCTGTATGTTTTGGCGAATTGCCCAGTGTATGTACCAAAGAAGATCTTTCAAGAGATTGACTCTTTGATATCTACATTTTTATGGTCTCCCAAGAATCCACGGATTGCATTGGCAACTTTACAATTACCTATACACAAAGGGGGGCTAGCAATACCGAATCTGCGATTGTACTACTATGCATCACAGTTGGTATATGTTCATTGGTGGCTATTTCCACAGTTGAACAATGCTGCTACTGCAACAGAGGCAGCGTTGCTCTCCTCCTATGAAACACTGTCAAATGTGATCTTTAGAGGAGCGATTTCTGAGAGGAGGGGTACAGATATCATTGCAAACTCTCTCAAAATCTTTAAGATATGTAAGACATTGGTACCTGAACCCCACCCCACGATTTCTCCTAATCAACCCATATGGAACAATCCGGTGTTCCCACATTTTAGAGATCTCCCTTTCGCTGGCAATTGGGCCGAAAGGGGTTTGAAATATGTCCACCAATTATACGAGGAGGGTAGATTTAAAACCTTTCCGGCGCTCCGACAAGAGTTGGGTATACCTGAATCCTGGAGGTTTAGATATTTACAGTTGCAGCATGCGGCCGAGTCTCAACTTGGGCTCCGGGCTGTTACCTTTCAGAAATCTACTTTGGAAGGGGCGCTTGCCCAACCAGAACATACTAAACTGGTTTCCAATTATTACAAATTATTGAATGAGCCTAAAATTTCTAGATTACAAATCCTGAGACAACAATGGACGAGGGATGTACCTGACCTGTCGGACGATAATTGGGAGGAACTTCTAGATACTTATTTTAGTACTGCTATTTCCGCCAGAGATAAAATGATCCAGATATGCATTTTTCATAGGATATACTATACTCCTCTACGCCTTTTCCGTATGCGGAAACTGCCTTCTCCTCTGTGTCATAAATGTGGTAGGGAAGAAGGTAACCTACTACATATGTTGTGGGACTGTGAGAGGATAAGACCATTTTAGTCTCAGGTGACCCACTTTGTGGCGACTACCTTTGACCTCCCCAATATTTGTAGCCCTAAATGGTGCCTCCTCTCAATTTTTGAGGAGGTTGGCATTAGTAATCATCAGAAACAATTTTTGCGTTTTCTCCTATATTATGCTAGGAAGACGGTCCTATTACATTGGACGCGCACATCATTGGTCTCCCTGAACAAATGGAAAGCTTTGATTAACCAAGACTTGCCAATATATAAAATAACGTATGAAACAAGGGGTAAGCCAGGGAAATTCCTCAAAATATGGGGAAAATGGGTGGATGGGATAGATACATGTAATTCTGCTCCTCTATGATCTGTTGTGCGGTAATTAGCGCTGCCATGGGATTTCTAGGCCCTTGACAGGATGATTTGAGGTTCTAGACCTCATACCCACCTAATTGGCATCCTTATGAGTGCATCTGTTCTTTGTTGGGTTGTTTGTTGTTGTTGGGAGGGCGGGGGGAGAGGGTGGAAATAAAAAATACAAGTGGAATATGATTTTGATATAACTGAGGTACAAGGCAATTACTGTTGTAAGGCCTGTAACTGTTTATCAAGTTATGTTTATATCCCACAAAGATGTATACAGTCTGTTTATTATATATGTCTGTGCCAAATATTATTAATAAAAAACGGAGTTTCAAAAAAAAAAAAAAAGACTTAGAGCTTATATATAATTTTATTTCAAATAATTTTTATTGGAATTTTATAGAAAAAAAATACAGATTACAGTCAGTACAAGCTTTGACATATTGTTACACATGGAGATATATATCTGCAACCATCAAATAACGATTTATTATCAAAATAGTGTCGTCTCCCATGTACTGAACAGATACACGTAGAGGGCTTGGATGATATGGAGGGCCTACCCCCCCCCCCCCCCCGGGTGGACTTAGGCGAACTCCCTAGGAGATCGCATCCCCCGAGTGGGTACTCCCCCGCTTTGATTCATTCTGCTAGGTATGAAGTGAAACAGAAGAGCTTACTTTAGCAAAGTGTACTTTGAAAATTGCTGATGTCTCACTAACCGACTGCAATTTATCATTAAACAATTCGACTGTATAATAAAATAACAAATTTAATAACAACTCAAAACATGGAAGTCAGTCTTAGCACAAGTAATCGTTACCTATTCCCTCATTCGCTCCCAGTTAAGGCGGGCTGTCCCTTGTTGCTGTATAACGAGTACCACTGATGCCATGGGGCCCATAACTCGTTTGTTTCCTCATACTTCCCCTGTATGGAAGAATGCAGAATTTCGTACTTGCTATGCGTGTGGACAGTAGTCATAACTTCTAAAAAGGAAGGGGCTGCGGTATCTCGCCAGTGCCTAAGGATTATTAATCTGGTAGCCAACAGCACATGTGAAACTACTGTTCTATGTGTAGTATGAAATTTGTCCAGGTCTAGCGAGAGTATCGCCGTCTCTGGATCCAATTTCCCTTGCGTTCCTGTAATGTTGTAGATAGCACGCTCCACTTGTTTCCACAGTAGGCCTATTTTAGGACAGTGCCAGAGGACATGGCTCAGAGATCCATATCCCCCGCAACTTCTCCAGCACTCAGACGATGTTGTGTGATAAATTTTCGAGAGACGGCTCGGGGTTAAGTACCATCTAAGTGTAATTTTCTGTTGCATTTCTCGCAGATTGGTGCTTTTAGTGGACATGTGTGTCATTTTAAAAGCCCTCTCCCATTGCTCTATCAGGAAAACCTTTCCCAGATCATTTTCCCATGCCTCCATATTTTGCGATTTCTCGCACAGGTCTTTCCCCTGAAGTCCCATGTATATTATGGAGATCCCCCTTGAGTTGTTTTGCTTATCTGTAAAAAAGCGGTGTAGTTTAGGGGGAAGTAAAAACATTAAGTTAGTGTCTTTCTTGAGGAGCTGTGAGAGCTGTAAGTATCTGTAGTACTCCTGTTCTGGCAGGTTGTATTCCTGGCAAAGAGAGGAAAATGGCTTAATACTTGCGTCTACTATTATGTCATCTAAGTGTTGGATACCTCGGTTTTCCCATGTTTTCATGTTTATGTCCGGTATCAGGTATCTGATTGCCGATATGGGTAATTTTAGGGGTGAAAGAATACAATGTTTTTTAAAGTATAGCCAAGCCCTCAGGGCGGCCAAGATAGTAGGTGACATTTTGACATCCAGAAAAGAATGTGAGTGTGCTGTAAGTAAAAAATCTCTCAACGTGCCCGATGATAGTTGTGTCTCTTCAATATCCGACCATAGTTTCCTCTGGTCGGGATTAGGGATAATCCAATGTCTAAGTTGGGCCAAGATTGCTGTAAAATAGTAGTCTTGGATATGGACGTGGCCTACCCCTCCCGCTCTCTTATGCTTAATCATCCTACCGAAGGCACACCTAGCCTTTTTCCCCTGCCATACAAACCTGTTCAATACAGATTTTATTGCGTGGAAATACGAGTTGGGTAATGGTATAGGTAGCGTTCGAAAGACATACAATATTTGAGGCAAAATCTGCATTTTAAAAGCCGCCAATTTTCCCAACCACGATAGTTCTGTCATGGATATGGCTTTCAGTTTCCCCTCCAGTTTATTTTTTTGTTTCAAACATTTTATTAAAGTATAAGAAGTATCACAGTACAATATCAGCCAGGTTCATGCATTACTGATACAATACAATATGCCAAGTACAATCACAGTCGGGAATATCATCTATCAGATAATAACATCAAGTTTGTAAAGAAATACAATCGGAGGCAAACAGTATTATTATCAGAAGCATTTATATGTTTATATCTTCATCAACTGAGTCATATAAGTCAGGTTAAGGTGGGATGTGGAAAAGGGGGTCAAGGGTAACAACACGGGGCGAAATAACAAAAGAAGGTCTCGGGAACCTGGGTACCATTGGGAGTATTATGTGTATCTTTCAACCATCCACCCCTTACGGGAACTTGCTGTGGATGGGAAAGACACACTGTAGGAGACCTATCGGAGGTATGACAGGATTGTTGAACATCACTGCATGGAGTCATAAACCGCTTATTTCGTGTTATGAAGGATTAGGTATAGAGAGGTTGGAATAAGCAAAACGTTTTTAACTTAGGGGTTATGAGGGAGAAATAGGAGGGGAGGGCAGGTTAGGGAGGTAAGAGATAAAAGGGGGTGCTTAAAGTGCCAGGGGTAATGGAGTCACGGAGGTGTAGGATGTCTCCGGTCAGAATGAAAAGGAGATGTAGTAGAAGTTGATCGAAAGTGTATCCAGCAAGACCAAATTTGGGTAAATTTATCATGTTTGTCATGTGATTGAAAAATGAGTCTTTCCATTTCTTCAGTCCTATTAATCTGTCGGTACCAGTCTTCCAAAGTGGGGGTTGATTTTGACTTCCACCATCTGGGAATGCACTGAGTAGCTGCGTTAATCAAATGTAGAGTAAGTGAGCATTTATAGCTGCGGAAAGGAATGGGAGTGTGATGTAAGAGGTATTGAGCTGGGGAGAATTCTAGTTGATAAGTCGTTATTTGAGTGATTTGGTCGTGAACTTTTTTCCAAAATGTTTGTATTGCCGGGCAGTCCCACCAGATGTGGAGAAAGGAGCCTATCGCTGAGTCACATCGCCAACACACTGGGGATACATCTGGGAATATCTTATGTACCCTATCTGGGGTGCGGTACCATCTCAAACATAGTTTGTATCTGTTTTCCTGTGTGGAAACACTAAGGGAACCCTTATGTGTGTGGTAGTAAATAGATTCCCAGTCTGTATTGGACCAATTAGCACAAAGTTCAGTCTCCCACAGTTGTCGAGTGGGGGCGTGCGACACATTGTCTGTAGTGAGTAGAGCCACAATCCGAGAGATAATATGCGTTTGGGGTTCCTGGCTATTGCATAAATTCTCAAAAGGGGTTAATTCTCTGCACCAACTCGAAAGAGGCCTAGCGGAATAGAAAAAGTGTCGGATTTGTAAATATTTAAAAAAAGGTAAATGTAATTCCGGAAATTCAGCTGTCATCTCCGGGTAAGAGAGCAACATTTTACATCTAAAAAATTGGAATGCTCTATAAGAAGGTTGGGGCTGTGGAGTCAAGGGGTCGGTAGACATAACACCTGGTGGGAAGGCCGGGTTGGTAGACAAAGGCGTCATTGGACCATTAGGAAGGTGTAAGCCAAGAGTATTGGAGGTTTGGTGAACTGCCCTAAGCGAGGGTCCAATCAAAGGGTGTTGTGTGCATGACTCGGGGATACAAGATTTGGGAATCCATGGTAGATTAATCAGTGGGAACGGACTCAGTGTTTGTTCCAAACGGACCCATGCTTTGGAATCAAGGTGCAAATGCCAATCTAGTATTCTCTGTAGGAGGTTAGCGTGGTAATAAGTGTGAATGTCTGGCAAACCTAGGCCTCCTTTTGTTTTAGGAAGAATTAGCTTCACCCAACTTAGACGAGGGGATCTATGAGACCATATAAAGGCTCTGCACATCTGTTTGTAAGCGTTAAAGAATCTTTTGGGGAGATCAATGGGTATAGCCTGTAAAAGATACAACAACCTCGGGAGCACATTCATTTTTAAAATAGCAATCCTCCCAAACCACGAAAAGGACGTCCTGTGCCATTTCAGGAGGTCCTCTTGGATGTTTAGAAGAGCTGGACCGAAATTACAGTCATATAATTGGGAGAGCGTATTTGGGAGTTGAATTCCCAAGTATGTCAATGTGTTACGTTCCCATTGGAAAGGGTAGTTACCTTTACATTGTGATACAAGGCGTTCCGACAGGGTGACCGGTAATGCTTTAGATTTGTCAAAGTTGATTTTCAAATTGGATATGATATGATAAGAGTCTAAATCTCGTAGGAGGTTGGGGATCGATATGACCGGGTTGGAGAGAAAGAGCAGAATATCATCCGCGTAGGCGGCTAGTTTGTATGTATGATTGTTAATCGATATCCCCGTTATGTTTTGGTTGTCTCTGAGCATGTTAAGGAGTGGCTCCAGGGTAAGCACAAAGATGAGTGGGGAAAGGGGGCAACCTTGGGGTGTGCCATTGGTGATAGAGAAGGCGTTCGACAGGTGGCCATTAACTTTAACCCTCGCAGACGGAGCTGAGTATAAGAGCTGTATCATTTGTAGTAGTCTAGGAGGGATTCCAATATACTGCAAAGTGGAAATCATATAATCCCAGGCCACCCTGTCGAACGCCTTCTCAGCATCTAGGGAAAGAAAAAAGCCTTCCGATTGGGACATGGTGAGCCAGTGTTGAATATTTATTGCCTTAATGGTATTGTCCCTGGCCTCTCTACCAGGGACAAAGCCTACTTGGTCATTTGATATCAGATCAGGGAGTAGGGGTGATAGGCGATTTGCTAAAATTTTGGCGTATATTTTCAAATCTACATTAAGTAAAGAAATGGGGCGATAGTTAGTGACTAAGGAAGGATCTTTACCTGGTTTGGGAATTACGGTAATATCTGCTTCTAGGAGGTCCGAATTATTTCTCGTGGATTGTGGAAGGGCATTAAGGGTCTCAGCTAAGTGTGGGGACAACAGATCAAGGAAGGATTTATAGTATGCCGCCGTTAATCCGTCTGGGCCCGGGCTCTTCCCGGACTTCAAGTGCTTAATGGTTTCCTTAATTTCTAGCAGCGAGATAGGGGCCTCTAGGGAGGAGATGTCAATGGTATTCAAGGGGGACGGGGCATATTTCGATAGAAAGTCATGAATCATGTCAGCCCGGGGCGCGGGGTCAGCATTATGGGAAGCTCGAGGCAGATTATATAAAGATTGAAAATAGTTAACAAAGTGTGTAGCTATGGCATCAGGTGCGACAACAGGAGTCCCTGTGGGGGTCACAATCTTATGTATAGTATATAGCATTCTCTTATTCTTTAGAGCTTTCGCTAAAAATTTGCCAGCCTTGTTTCCGAATTCATAAAACATTTTGTGTGTGAGAGCAAATTTACGTAAGGGTGCGTTTATGTGTCCGCTCCAACGTGCGTATGCGACTATGTAACTCCGTGATACGAGCTTCTCTAAGTTTTTTCCGCTTAGCAGCTAAAGAAATGAGCAGTCCCCTCACTACACATTTGTGCGCAGCCCATATGGTTTCCATAGAGGAATCAGCACCGGAGTTGTCTGAAAAGTAGTTTTGTAAGCATTCCAGGATGGCTTGTTTGTGGTCAAGGTCTAGGAGTAATGAGTCATCGAGTCTCCATATCAGTGGACGGTGGGGTGTAGTCGTCAGGTTAAGAGTGATAGTAATCGGATTGTGATCTGAGAGAAATGCCGGTTCTATGGTGGCTTGCATCAAGCAGCCTACATCGGTTTGTGTAAGAAAAAAATGGTCTATGCGTGAATATTTATTATGAGGTGGGGAGAAAAACGTGAAGTCTTTAGTGCTTGGGTGTAACATACGCCAGGTGTCATGTAGCGTAAGAGATTGGAGTTCCATTTTGATGGCCCGCAATGCTCTGTAAGTGATACAAGAGGTACCGTTAGACGTATCGATGTCTGGGGAAAGCGGGATATTAAAGTCTCCCCCCAAGACGAGCATCCCGTGGTGGAAAGTGGTGAGTTGAGAGAGTGCATCTCAGAAGAATGGAACATGTCTAGAATTTGGAGCATAAATGTTAGCTATAGTAACAGGTCTATTGTGCAGGTATCCTTTGAGGAAGATATATCGGCCCATCGGGTCCGACAGGACATCCGTGACAGTGAGAGGGCAATGTTTAGAAACTAAGATAGAGACTCCCTTAGATTTCGATTCTGCCATCGTAGCATGATATACCGTCGGATAATTTGTGTCATGTAGTTTGGGTATAGAATCAGTCCTAAAATGCGTCTCTTGGACCAGAGCTATTTGTGCGTGTGCTCTATGTAAAGCAAGAAGAAATTTTGATCTCTTTTCGGGAGTGTTTAAACCTCGAATATTGATCGAGTAGAATTTTGTACCGGCTGTGAGGTCAGGTGGAGAAGTACGGTCGTCTCGAGAAGAGCGTGCTTCCGACATGTTCAGAGAGGTGCAAGTAGATCAAAGCAAAGCAAAGCAATGGGAATTAGGGGGGGAAGCTAGGGGGGTGGGAACAGTCCGAACAGTAATTAGAACGGATCTGAGTGCAAAGGGGCTAATTGTTAATGCTGCGGAAAGAGGAAGGGCATGTGTGGGGAGGGAATGAGTGGGGGTGAAGGGCAGAGAGAATCAGACCACTTGTTCGGTGGTACGAGAAAAACAAAGAAGGGTAGGATGAGGCAGGGAGTCCCCAACACTATACGAAGGGGATCCCAGACGACACCCTACAGTGGGGTTGGCCAAGTCTCAGCCCAACAACGGATCACAGAAAATTCGTCGATTGGACGTCCACACGACATCCCAGGACTATGAGATGTGCGTGATGGGAGCAGGTCTACAGTATGATTGGTGTGTACTTAAATGAACTAACGAAGGGAGAACAGTTAACAGAGGGTCCTGATGTGCGAATAAACTAAGTAGATGCGTGTCGTTGTATATCACAGTGCGCACCAGAGGATCATTTAATTACACACATATATAAAGTTGTGGATAAACAAACTCAGGTTATAAAGGTACGACCGTATATTCAACATTTATAAGAAACCCCAAGATGTTCGGTGAGCACGTCCGAATCCGCAGGCGACGTAGGAACAAATAGTCGCCTTCCGGAGTCGATCGCAGAAAATGGTAAAGTAGAGAGAATAAGCTCGTGAAACATAATAACATTACCACAATATAACAACAACAAAGCAGGATAATAATACTTATCAACTGGAGAATCTGTGAAAGAAAGAAGAAGTCCAGTCTTATGCGACGAGTGTATAGTGGGGACTGTTGCGGGTAGAAATCTCCTTCAGTCCGGCATTGTCACTGAGGGAGGCTTAAATGAGTGGGTTCGGAAACTGACAAAAGATTCCAGGATATGTAGCAGTCCTCAGTTCTGCGAAGAAGACATTACGATCAGTCTGCTTAAGGCACATATGGCAGACAGCAGAGGGAGAGATGTACAGAATGATATCGTGTAAACATCCAAAGTGGGATGGCAGGGAACAGACTCGTCAGTAGCCGGTAACGAACGGTGTCCCGAAGGAAGGCTGGATCCAAAAGTTCCTCTGGTAGTATACGAGCTGTCGCACGATGCTATATCCTGAAAGCAATACAAATCGGAGGGTATTGCGAAGAAGTAGCACAGATCGCTTTGTCATAACCAGAGCAGTAACTAAAAAGGCACATGGGGACCAAGTCTGTATCCGATCTGGGGTAGGTGTACTGCAGGACTAAAAGTGTTCGTGTACCGCCAACGTGCTGAATTGAAGAGCATAACAGGGAAAAAAAAAAAAAAATTAACAAAAACCGATGCAACATGAACGTATGGTAACTAGTAACTCACTGCGGACAGTCACGAGTAGAGAAGACAGTTCGTTCTGGCGGGAAAGTAACAGATAACATAACTAGGTGTAAAAGTCCGACCAAAAAGAAAAAGTGAAGAGTAAAGGACGGCAACTCATTCAGTATTCTCTTCTCGCCCGACGGGCGCGTGGAGAGGAGGAGGGACTGTGATCCCCGCGGGTGATATCAGGTGGACGCCGACCCCTCGGTCCCGAGGGGGATCTTCGTCTGCGGAAGGAGGTATCGTGAGTGTCCATCGGATCCGCGTGTTGTCTGGGCACTTTAGGTATCATCGGACGGAAGGAGGCGTACCAATTAGGGAGCTCAACCATGGGGATATTCAGAATAGAGCAAAAGTTCGGTAAGTCTTCCGGTACTTTAAGGTGTGCAGTACGGCCGGAGTCAGAGGCTGCGAGGCAGAAAGGAAACTTCCACTTGTACTGTATGCCGTGAGTCTTCAGAACGTCCAGCAGGGGGCGCAAATCTCTGCGGTGTTGTAAAGTTATACCAGAGAGATCCTGAAAAATCTGAATAGGGGTAGAGCCAAAAGTTATGGTTTGCCTTGTTCTGGCAGCTTTTAAAATGTCCTCTTTGAGGTGGTAGTTGACCAGGCAACAAACTATATCCCTTGGAGGATCATTGTCTCTTCCCTTCGGTCTTAAGGCGCGGTGAATACGTTCAAATTCAATGTTAGATTGAGGCTGTCTGCCCAGAATATCATTAAAGATGGAGGTGACTGCTGAGGTGATTTGGTCAGCTTCAACCGATTCAGGGAGGCCTCTAACCCTCAGGTTGTGACGCCTTCCCCTGTTGTCCAAATCTTCCAAATGTCGCTGAATATCTCTCATTTGTAGAGTGTGGGAGTCCAGCTTCCTTGTGGTCTTGCGGAGCGATATTTCATGTTGATCTGTAATCTGTTCCACCGTATGCATACGATCCGAAAGGCCTCTAATGTCTACCCTGAGTTCAGCAATGGCCGCAGATAACGTGTCTTTGATATCTGAGGCGACGGAACGGAGGTCGTTCATGCTGATCGATTGCGGTGAGGAAGCCGCCTGCGGGGAATGATCAGTTGATCTCTGAGCCGCTGCGTTTCCAACTATAAGGTTGTCAGATAGGACGATCGTCCCCTGTGAGTGAGGGCGAGCGTCTGCGGCCTGAGGTGCGCTGTGGCGGGAAGGCGCCATGTTTCCTCGTTGTGACCTGAACATCTCCGGGATGTTTTGAGGCGGTTGTCCGGCAGAATTTTCCCTCGGGGAGCGAGATCTGGATGCGGAGGACGAACGGGAGGCTGTACCCATCGTTAGATGTAAAACATCGGCGGGAAGACCTGCGGTAGGCAATAGCTTTCGTCCTGGGATGTCGGAGCTAAGAGCTTAAGCGACCGCCATCAAGCTCAGCCAGGCCACGCCCCCCCTCCAGTTTATTTAGCATTGGAATGTAGTTGGCTGCTACCAGATCCTCCGTTTTGGAAGTGAGAGTTATACCTAAATACTTAATCCCTTCCTGGCACCATATATACGGGAACCTCTGTTCCAATTTGCTCTTGGAGTGGTTCGGGACTCCTAAGTTAAGTATGTAAGATTTGCTTGCATTGATTTTGTGGTATGATATGTCGTTAAAGTCTTGTAGGGCTTGGTGAACCGATTCTAAAGAGACTTCAACATCAGTGAGCATCAGAATAATATCGTCTCCAAACAAGCTGATGGTGTGTTCCCTCCCCCCAATGCGTGCGCCATGAATATGTGGATGCAATCTCAAATAGATAGCGAGAGGTTCCATCAATAGATTAAAGATCAGGGGTGATAGAGGGCACCCCTGCCTTGTCCCATTAGTAATCTGAAATGGCTTAGATTGAGCTCCTGCCACAAGTACCTGAGCTGACGGTTTGGAGTATAGGACCATTATGGCGGAGTAGATTGTACCACTAAAACCAAACCCCTGCAGCACCTGAGACAAAAATTGCCAATGTATTCCATGGAACGCCTTCTCTGCGTCCAAAGCTAGGAGCAGAGAAGGCGTTCCACTCTTATTAACTGCATGAATCACATTGATTAGGCGCCTAGTAGCATCAGAGGACTGCCTCCCTTTAGTAAATCCCGATTGACCCACGTCGATCAATTCAGGCAGGATATGCATTAATCTTGTAGCCATAAGCTTAGCATAGATTTTAACATCATTATTCAACAACGATATTGGACGAAAATTCTGCGGTGAGTCCGGGCTTTTACCCGGTTTTGGCAATGCAACTATAGTGGCTGTCAACATTTCCTGAGGGAACGAGGAGGAGGCAGCAGCAGAACCAAACACTTCCACCATATGTGGGATCAATATATCTTGAAAGGATTTATAGTATTCCCCAGGGAAGCCATCCGGGCCCGGGGACTTGTTTAAAGGTAGCTCCCTTATTAACTGGCCAATTTCCCCACCTGTGATGGGGCTATTTAGCATGTGTAGGTGGTCCTCTGTAAGCTTGGGGAGGCTGAGTGTTCGTAGGAAGTCGGTTATAGTGGCAGTAGACGGTTGCGTTATATTAGAATCGTCTTTGAGGTTATATAAGGAGCCATAGTAGCTACTGAACGCATCTGCTATGTCTTGTGGGTGTTGTAGTTTAGCCTGTGTCTCATGATGTATTACATGTTGAATGTGGGTCTTGTGTCTGTATCCCTTTATTTTATTAGCTAGCAGTTTCCCCGCTCTGTTGCCACTAGTTTTTCTGGAGGCTTTCTCAAAGTCCTCCAGAAGGCATATTCTCAATTCTGTTCTGAGCAGCGCGAGTTGATCTGTCAAGGCTTGGGTCGTGTGCTGCATGTTTTGGGTCTCTAGAGATTTTCTTGTTTCTATAATAGTCGAGGTCCACTGCTGCTTCTCCCTCTTAGCCCTGGCTCCTTGCTGGATCAGTACTCCCCTGGCGAACGCCTTGTGGGCATTCCAGAGAATAAAAGGATCTGATACTGAGCCTAGATTAGTATGAAAGAATTCAGATAATCTTCCCTGAACATATTCTTTGGTCGGACCATGGTGGAGGAGTCGGGGATTTGCTCTCCAAATAAAAGCGTTTTTCCTGTTCATAGGGTTCCCCACTTGCAATTCCACCGGAGCATGGTCCGTCCAAGTTATGTCATGAATCTGCACTGATTTACATTGAAACAATAATTGCTTGTCAATCAAAAACAAATCGATCCTACTATATGTTTTGTGACTATGGGAAAAGAATGAGAAGTCCCTTGCGTTGGCATTCAAGCATCTCCATGCATCAAAGAGGGAATGCTTGCGCAAAAACGGGAGGAGAGAAGGTTGAGGCCTTTTGGGGTGTGAAGTAGAGTCTAGCTTGTGGTCTGGAGCCATATTAAAGTCCCCGCACATCAGCAAGGAGCCTTGAAGTACTTGATGAATTTTCTTCATCATTTTGTTCAGGAACTTGGATTGTCCTGCATTAGGGGCGTAGATATTTGCCAGCGTGAAGAGGGAAGAGTTCATTTCACAGACCATAAGTAAAAATCTGCCCTGAGGATCCTCTTCAATTTTGTGTAGTCTAAATGCAACAGTGTCTCTGACCGCCACCATCACCCCTCTCTTCTTTTGGTCCGCACTGGCGAAGAGGGTATGGGGAAACTTGGGATGAGTGCATTTTGGAGGTGCAGTGCTCTGAAAATGAGTCTCTTGCACGCACAAGATGTCACAGTTCCTTTGGAGGGCCTCTTTCCAAACAGACTTGCGTTAGGCGGGGTGATTAAGGCATGGGGTTTCTCAGGTCGATGCTCAAAGGGTTCCGGTTTGCCTAATAAGGAAGCTTGCATCGCATCTGGGAGGGAAGAGACGACTGACCATCCAAAGAGAAAAATATTGTGTGAGTCAACATTAAACTGAGTGGACAAGTGCCACCAACCGTGTAAGCTTATATATAATTTTAATGATTGCATTTAAACATTATTTAAACGCCAAAAATCTGTCTTTTAGCAAGTGTGGAAAAAGTTTATTTTTTATTTTTTTAATGGTTTTGGCAACAAAAGACTTATAGCTTATATATGATTTTAATGATTGCATTTAAAAATTCTTTTAAAAAAAACAATTTTCCTGACCCTTTCTGAATGCTTAAAAATTGTTTTTTAAATGGTTGCTAATTACCATGCTACCCAGAAAAGTTTAAACAAGCTAAGATTTTAAAATGCCTGTGTACTAAAACTACAAAAAAAACAAAAAAACAAGTAGGGTGACTTCAGGCAATGCTCTCTGGGAAATGTATGTGAGTGCGCCTCGCCATAAATATAAATGATTTCTGGATAAATGTAATTTTTTAAAAATATTTTCACACACTAGGGGGTTCATGGACTCATAATTTGCCCAGAAGACATATATAATCATATACATATATCAAAGTCTTGGTATGCAGGGATAATAAAACCTTATATTCTGTACAGCCTCAGAGTTCGATGTACCAATGAAGTTGACAATAAATAACATTATATTTGCATTAGCCAGTGATAATTCTGAATTCAGACTATTTACAGCACTGCTACAATGATTAGTCTTTTGAACCTATAATATAAATTAAATACGAAGTAAAGGATGGCTGTATTAAATGCAGCGCATACAGTTCAATTTAAATCTTTAGCTGTGCAAGAAGCTCTGGGTCGTAACTGTAATATCAGCACAGCTACAAGATACCGCAAAGCCAGTGAAGCAGCACTATTCAAACTCAATAAATCAGCTCCCATTACTTTATATTACTAAAACTCAGCCTTCACACCCAGCACATAATCAACAATAATTTAAAATCGATACCGTTTCTGAACATGAATATTTTTCTTGGGTTGAACTTTATTTTCTTTATTTTACGCCTCATTACTTTTCTTTTTTCTTTCCCCCCCTTTTTTTTTTTTTCAGAAGACTTGGTGTAGGACAATGTATTATAGACTATCATGACTATTTAAAATTAGAAAAATAAAAACATTTTGGAAAAAATATTACAATATAACTAAAAACAAAAATCAAAAATTTTAAATATTACAGCATACCAGTCCTTAGATGCAGTGTTTTCATTCATTTTCATTTTTCAGGCTAAGAACGTTTGCAGCAAGTACAGAAAATGTCTGTTAACTTTGAAAGCAATGTGGTGTCCTTGTCACTTCCTGTTCAAGGAATTGAAGCGAAAACAATCATATCTTCTTTTGTAAACTACTAATCCCATAAACTCTTATGTAATGAAAATGAACAAAGGTAAATGTGCTTGAATTCCACCCTGGGTAGCAACCATAAAAACAAAAAAAATGTACCAAAGGATAGAAGAGCCCGCATTAATTTAACCACTTGACCTCAAGAAGGTTTAGCCCTTCCTTTGTGATACAGCACTGCGTTATTTTAACTGACAATTGCGCGGTTGTGCGACACTGTACCCAAATAAAATGTATGTCCTTTTTTATCCACAAATAGAGCTTTCTTTTGGTGGTATTTGATCACCCCTGTGGTTTTTATTTTTTTGCGCTTTAAACATATAAAAAAATATCAAATTTCTTCATCAATTTAGGGCCAATATGTGTTCTGCTACATATTTTTGGTAACAAAAAATCCCAATACGTGTTTCAGAAACCATGAATCAGACTGAGACAGAAGTACAGTTAAATCACACTTGTTTAATAATAATAATAATAATAAAAAAAAGGTAAACATAGTCAAAACATAGACAGAGTTCAGGAACCGAAAAGGATAGTCAGACAAGCCAAAACGTCAGGGAGCCAAAGAACAGCGTAGTAGAACAGCAAGCAGGATTTGGCACCAGAAGGAATGTCAGCCAAGCAAGTTGTTAACAGGAACACAGGAGAGCGTCTCTAGAGATGTGACCAAGGCAAAGTCAGAGATCATCTGGACTGGACGGTTTAAGTAGGCAGGACTGATGAGCAGGATATCATCAATAGGTGAGTCACTTTGGAGAGATAGGAGCTGGCATTTAGCCGACAGCTGAGTGGCCATCTTTGAGAAAGAAGGGCTGAGCCCAGCCCTGACAACATGTAAATTGATGAATGTATGCAGATCTTATAGATGTTATAGCGTCTACAAACTATGGTATTTGTTTAGGTAATACTTATTTATTTTCATACTAGTAATGGTGTCAATCAGCAACTTATAGCGGGACTGCGATATGGCGGTGTAAATCGGACACTAATTGACACTTTTGACATTTTGCAGGAACCAGTGATCAGTGCTAAAAAATATTCACTGTCATTGTACTAATGACACTGACTGCGAAGGGGTTAAACATCAGGGGCTATCAAAGGGTTAACTGTGTGCCTAGCCAGTGTTTTGTGTACTGTGTTAGATTGCTTTTACTAAGAGATGCAATTAAGTTATTCCTTGCTTTGCAGGAACACACAATCCACCTCTTCCCTCCTGTCAGATCTGCCTTGTTTACCCTTAATCAGGGTTAAAATAAAAATCTTGATTATACCCTCTTATTGAAAACCAAATACAAAAACCTATTAAAACGAAAATAGGAATCTTGAATGGGTTCAAAATAGGGCTTACCTGTGAATCTATGTAGGGAAAGGAATTACTAGGCTGGGATAGTTACTGACCAGCAGTATCTGTGTGAGCAATCAAGATGACAACTATGGTTTCCTCCATAGATACAATGGAGAAGAAAGTGAAGCTACCCAGGGTGGGACAAGAAGTGCGATATTTAGATGATCATCAGGTGAAATTGACCACTTGCTGACCGGCGCATAGTAATAATTAGGGATGAGCTTCGAGTTCGAGTCGAACTCATGTTCTACTCGAACATTGCCTGTTCGCCTGTTCAGCGAACAGTGAACAATTTGGGCTGTTCGCAGCAAATTCGAAAAGCCGGAACACCCTATACAAGTCTATGGGAGAAATCTAAAGTGCTCATTTTAAAGGGTAATATGCAGATTACTGTCCTAAAAAGTGTTTGGGGACCCGGGTCCTGCCCCAGGGGACATGGATCAATGCAAAAAAAAGTTTTAAAAACGGCCGTTTTTTCAGGAGCAGTGATTTTAATAATGATTAAAGTGAAACAATAAAAGTGTAATATTCCTTTAAATTTCGTAGCTGGGGGGTATCTATAGTATGTCTGTGAAGGGGCGCATGTTTCTGGTGCTTAGAACTGTCGCTGCACAAAGTGTCATTTGTGCAGGAAAAAAAGTCCTTTAAAATCACTTGCGGCTAAATTGTCGGGTCTCCGTAATACAGAGAACACTCAATGAGTGTTCTCTGTATTAGCCGACAATTCATTCATTCATTGATTAAAAAAAAAAAAAAAAAAAAAAAAAGCGTGGGGGGTTCCCCTAAATTCAATTACCAGGCCCTTCAGGTCTGACATGGATATTAAGGGGAACCCCGTGTCAAATTAAAAAAAAAATTGACGTGGGGTCCCCCCAAATATCCATACCAGACCCTTCAGGTCTGATATGGATATTAAGGGGAACCCCGCATCAAATTTAAAAAAAAAATTGACGTGGGGTTCCCCCTAAAAATCCATATCAGACCCTTTATCCGAGCACGCAACCTGGCAGGCCGCAGGAAAAGAGGGGGGGACGAGAGAGCGGCCCCCCCTCCCTCCTGAACCGTACCAGGCCACATACCCTCAACATTGGGAGGATGCTTTGGGGGTCTGTGACCCCTCAAAGCACCTTGTCCCCATGTTGATAAGGACAAGGGCCTCATCCTCACAACCCTGGCCGTTGGTTGTGAGGGTCTGCGGGCGGGGGGCTTATCAGAATCTGGAAGCCCCCTTTAACAAGGGGACCCCCAGATCCCGCCCCCCCCCTGTTTGAAATGGTAAGGGGGTACAAAAGTACCCCTACCATTTCACAAAGAAAGTGTCAAAATGGTTAAATAAGACAAACACACTTTTGAAAAATTCCTTTATTAAAAATGAAAAAAAAAAAAAAAAAGATTCCAGCGGTGCTAATCCACTCTTGCTATCCAGCGACGGATCTCCAGGGTCCAGCGATGGATGATCATATCCAGCGACGGGGGAATCTCTCAGTCCAGCGCTGTCCATACATCCTTCTTCTGTCTCCTCTCCGGAGACACTGCAGAGAGCACAGCGCTGACGTTTCTTATATTGGGAGGGCGGGGCCACCCGTCACCTGACCCCGCCCCTCTGACGCTGCAGAGGGAAGCCAGGGGTTCCCCAGTGACGTGTGGGTGACCCCGCCCCCTCTGATGTAACGGAAACCTGCGTTACATCAGAGGGGGCAGGGTCACCCACACGTCACTGGGGAACCCCTGGCTTCCCTCTGCAGCGTCAGAGGGGCGGGGTCAGGTGACGGGTGGCCCCGCCCTCCCAATATAAGAAACGTCAGCGATGTGCTCTCTGCAGTGTCTCCGGAGAGGAGACAGAAGAAGGATGCATGGACAGCGCTGGACTGAGAGATTCCCCCGTCGCTGGATATGATCATCCATCGCTGGACCCCGGATATCCGTCGCTGGATAGCAAGAGTGGATTAGCACCGCTGGAATCTTTATTTTTTTTTTTTCATTTTTAATAAAGGAATTTTTCAAAAGTGTGTTTGTCTTATTTAACCATTTTGACACTTTCTTTGTGAAATGGTAGGGGTACTTTTGTACCCCCTTACCATTTCAAACAGGGGGGGCGGGATCTGGGGGTCCCCTTGTTAAAGGGGGCTTCCAGATTCTGATAAGCCCCCCGCCCGCAGACCCTCACAACCAACGGCCAGGGTTGTGAGGATGAGGCCCTTGTCCTTATCAACATGGGGACAAGGTTCTTTGAGGGGTCACAGACCCCCAAAGCATCCTCCCAATGTTGAGGGTATGTGGCCTGGTACAGTTCAGTAGGGAGGGGGGGCCGCTCTCTCGTCCCCCCCTCTTTTCCTGCGGCCTGCCAGGTTGCGTGCTCGGATAAAGGGTCTGATATGGATTTTTAGGGGGACCCCCACGTCAATTTTTTTTTTAAATTTGATGCGGGGTTCCCCTTAATATCCATATCAGACCTGAAGGGTCTGGTATTGATATTTGGGGGCACCCCCACGTCAATTTTTTTTAAAAATTTGACACGGGGTTCCCCTTAATATCCATGTCAGACCTGAAGGGCCTGGTAATTGAATTTAGGGGAACCCCCACGCTTTTTTTTTTTTTTAAATCAATGAATGAATGAATTGTCGGCTAATACAGAGAACACTCATTGAGTGTTCTCTGTATTACGGAGACCCGACAATTTAGCCGCAAGTGATTTTAAAAGACTTTTTTTCCTGCACAAATGACACTTTGTGCAGCGACAGTTCTAAGCACCAGAAACATGCGCCCCTTCACAGGCATACTATAGATACCCCCCAGCTACGAAATTTAAAGGAATATTACACTTTTATTGTTTCACTTTAATCATTATTAAAATCACTGCTCCTGAAAAAACGGCCGTTTTTAAAACTTTTTTTTGCATTGATCCATGTCCCCTGGGGCAGGACCCGGGTCCCCAAACACTTTTTAGGACAGTAACTTGCATATTACCCTTTAAAATGAGCACTTTAGATTGTGAACGTTCGAGTCCCATAGACTTTAATAGGGTTCTAAAGTTCACACGAAGTTTAGGTCTGTTCGCAGGTTCTGGTGCGAACCGAACAGGGGGGGGTTCGGCTCATCCCTAGTAATAATACATTGCTAATTTGACGTTAAAAAATGGTGTTTTAGCAACAGCTAGCCATAACCTGGGTATTGTTTTTTTACTATGGCTGAACGTAAGATAAAAGTGGTCCCAAGGGCGGATTTGTCGCATTATCACTTTTAGAAGTGGTGGGAGGGGTGCCCCCTCCTGTTGCTTCCTGGTCATTCCCAAGCTTGCCTAATGGATCGACAAAGTCCGGGAGTGATCCGATGTGGCCTTTAGCTGGTCATGAAGAAAAGTGAGGCCAGGTTGGTCAATACTTGTTTCTATGCCCTAGGAGGACAGGAGAGACATCTGGCATCACTTTAGGTTCTCAGGCATAGTAAATCTTTTTTTTTTCTAAAGCAAAAGTTAAAAAAAAAAATTCCATTTGCTTTTGAAGGTAAATGAGAGAGCTGAGGTCTTATTGACCACAGATCCCTCAATATAGAGGACCTGTAATCCTTATTTCTATTACAAGGGATGTTTACATTCTCCAGTCCCCTCTGATATGTCCATTCTTACATTCTCCCTGTCCCCTCCGATAAATACATATCCAAATTACCAGGGGGGCCACATTAAACTGGAACGTGGGCTGCAATTGGCCCACGGGCCGGACTTTGGGCATGCCTGACATAAGTGGTCCATATAGCGAACTTGGTGTTGATTTATTCACTTCCACTAAGGTCATCACAGAGGACAAGGGGTACTCTTTACACCAAATACAGTAAAGGCTGTAAAAAAGTGGAAAAGACTCCCACAAAAGAGGTGGTTCAGGCCAGCTCAGTAGAATGCTTTAAAAAAGGCCTGGATTATTTCCTAAATGCACATATTATAACTGGATACTAATATTTATAGGTAAAGTTGATTCAGGGAATATTCGATTGCCTCTCAGGGGAAGCAGGAAGGAATTATTTTCCCCTGCTGGAGAAAATTGGGTCAAGCTTTGCTGTTTTTTTTCTTTCTCTGGATCAACTGTGGGTATAGAATTGTGAATATGGGATTGTATGAATTTTTTTTGTAGGATATATTGGTTGAACTGGATGGTTGGTGTAAGGTCTGAAAGTTCAGAAATTGAGGCTAATCTGAGGAGTTAAGGTTCAGAAAATGGGGCTGATCTGAGATCTAAAGGTGCATGAAATAGGGCTGATCTAAGGTCCAAAGGTTCAGAAATTGGGGCTGATCTGAGGTCTAAAGGTGTAGGAACTGGGGCTGATCTAAGGTCTGAAGGTTCAGGAATTGGGACTGATCTAAGGTCTGAAGGTTCAGGAATTGGGGCTGATCTGAGGTCTATGCATTGGCATGACATCTGTCTAATGCTTGTAAATGGACACTTTGAGGGTTACTTACTAAAACTAGCCAATCAGCTTCTAACTTAAGCTTGTTCCATTAAGCTTTGACAATAAAAAGAAAAAACTGGAAACTGATCTAAAGGTGCAGGAACTAGGGCTGATCTACTGTAAGGTTCAAAGGCTCAGAAATTGGGGCTGATCTGAGGTTTAAAGGTGTAGGAACTGGGGCTTATCTAAGGTCTGAAGGTTCACGAATTGGGACTGACCTAAGGTCCAAAGGTTCAGGAATTGGAACAGATCTAAGGTCCGAAGGTTCAGGAATTGGGACAGATCTAAGGTCCGAAAGTTCAGGAATTGGGGCTGATCTGAGGTCTATGCATTGGCATGACATTTGTCTAATGCTTGTAAATGGACACTTTTTACACATTACATTGCATATGCATCCACAGTCCCTTCCAATACCCTCCCCTATTTCCCATACCCCCCCTCCCCCCTCCATGCACGCCTCCTCTAGACTGTTAGTCCATCTAGTTGATCCTGCCTTTTACCCTATATGCTCGTTTTAACTTTAGTTCTAGATCTCTTGGGTTATCTCCCACACATATCTCCATGAGTTTTTAAAATCCTCCCACCCCTTCCATTTATCCTTCTTATCTGGGGCTGATCTAAGGTCTGAAGGTTCAGGAATTGGGACTGATCTAAGGTCCGAAGGTTCAGGAATTGGGACAGATCTAAGGTCCAAAGGTTCAGGAATTGGGACAGATCTAAGGTCCGAAGGTTCAGGAATTGGGACAGATCTAAGGTCCGAAAGTTCAGGAATTGGGGCTGATCTGAGGTCTATGCATTGGCATGACATTTGTCTAATGCTTGTAAATGGACACTTTGGGGGTTATTTACTAAAACTAGCCAATCAGCTTCTAACTTAAGCTTGTTCCATTAAGCTTTGACAATACAAAGAAAAAACTGGAAACTGATTGGTTTCCATGCAGAGCTGTACAAGATTTGTCACGCTCCCATTTTAGTAAATCAACCAGATAAAAAAATAAGGTTTCTGGCCCCTGCCCTACAACATTTCGGTCTAGGTGCTCCAAGGTGCCTCAGGTCTTCTAGGTTACCAGTGGCTCAAAAGTTTACACCACAGCCTGGGCCTCAATAATGCTGAAGTAAACAAAACTGAAAAGACCTTATGTGTCCCTTGTATACTTTTTTATGCTAAATGCATAACCCTTCACTGGCATGTACTTTTTCTTTTTTTGTTTTAAACCTATCTTAGAGCAGCCTAAGGAAATGATTTCAAACTTAGAAAACTTGGAAAAGTAGATTTTATAATTTTCTTTCATCCACTACGTGAAAAAGAAAAAAAAATCAGGTTTGCACTATACCAACTTTTAAAGACCTCCAGGCAACTTCCTGCTGAGCTTGATTCTAAATCTGTCCCTGCCTGGGACTTAAATTCGCTGTTCTATCTTTAGTCATGTGTCACTCAAAAGGACAAACCGCTTTCTTATTCCAAATATCCATTAGGATTATACGGGTACATCTGCACAGCATAATTTATTAATTTTATTTTATTCTCTAATTCTATTATTAGCTTTTTTTTTCTTTTTTTTTTTGCCGGGAGGTAAAAATGACCTTCTCGTCCTTTTTAATAGTATATTCTCTACTCCAACTTTTATATTTTCCGAAAATCAGGTTAGGCTATACAAGAGTACTGATCAAATTACTATTCTATTCCCAATTTCCTCCGTCCGGAGCGAAACTTTCATCCACACAGATGGCGGCAGAGAGGTTGTGCTGAAAATGAGTTTAGAGGTCTCATATCAGCTATAATCAATAATAAAGTGCGTCTGAAGAAATGCAAAATCTTCCGTATAATGCAGAAATTTTTGGCAATCTTCGTTAAGGAGAAGCCAAGTTTTCAACACGCAAAGACAAGCTCTTCGGTTTAATGTGTTAAAGATTGGTCCCGCTGGTTCAAAGTTGAGTTCCATTAGCGGATGAGGCCAGAAGATTACCTTCTGCCTGCCTATATTTAACCTGGAGCACGTGCGAAGAACAAAAATGTTTTCGGTCTCCTGTGTCCCTCTATTTCTTCTTCTCTACAAACATGAAATTTATCACCTACGTTTTGGAAAACGAAACCAGCTGCTGTAGTTATTAAGGTTTTGGATCAATCTATTATATCCCCATTAAAGTTGGATTTTTTTTCTTCTTTTTTTAATTTTTTTTTTTTTTTAAAGCGCCAGCAATGATGTATTTGAGCTAGAGGAATCGGTATGTTGATACTCAAAGGGTTTCACAAAGTCCAGCTTAATAAGACAGGTGGGTAACTAATAATGTGGAAAATTACCTGCACGTTGAGGATATTGGGAATGACTAATGGCTTAACCTAAGCAAGTAAATTAGGAGCGAAATGATACCATTTGCTGGAGTTGTGTGAATAGGGGACCTGATGGCACAGTGGCATGTGGTACGGAGTTTGTCGATATTAGCTTGACTGCTGCCCAAATTTGAGAATGCGTGTCATCGACTTCTGGTACCAATTTAAGTTTGGCTTTTCTTTTTTTTTCTTTTCTTTTTTTTTATATTAATACCTGTTGTGTTCTACTTTTGTATATTTGGCTTTCTCTATGAGAATAAAAAAAAACAGACATTCAGTCTAGGGAGAGGCTATAAGGAACTAGAGAGTACAACACAACTTTGTTAGAGGAGGAGATGGTCACCAATTGTATTACTTACATTACAAATAGGACATAAAGGGTTGACTCCTCATTATAGCATAGTGAACAGAGACCTACCAATAATTATTTCATGGTTACGGAGTAAATATACACTACAGTATACTCATTTATTATCAGCCAACATTGGGGTTGACTTAGTTGCCTCCCTGGAGGTTTGATTATGTCCGATTTTTGCATCTCAAAGCGGTACAAATTTTGCATGGAAATTTGGCGTTTTATATTGTAGGCCTGTAATTCTTAGCCCTTGTACACACGGTCGGACATTTCGATGGACAATGTCCGATAGGACCGTGTTGTCGGATAATCCGACAGTGTGTGGGCTCCATCGGACTGTTTCCATCGGAGTTGTCGACGGACCAAGTTTTCCAGCTGGGCTATAAAATTTTCCGACAACATGATCCGATCGGACTTTGTCCAATCATGTGTAGAGAATTCCGATCGGACAAAGTGCCACACATGCTCAGATCAAATTCCTAGACCAAAGCTATTGGCTACTAGCCTGAACGTAGTCCCGTTCTAAGGAAACAACGTCATCACGTTAAGTACGATCGGATTTTCTGACAACTTTGTCCGACTGTGTGTATGCAATAGTTTCGGACAAAATCCGTCGGACAAAATCTGACGCATTTGGTTGTCGGAATGTCCGACCGTGTGTACAAGGGCTTAGCAATAACACTTAAATCTGTCCAAACAAGAGTCTAGTAGATATAGGTATGATAAAGTTTGAAACACAAAATCATACATTATAATATAATAAATAACTATAAATAATTATAAAAAAAATAATAATATAATAATAATAATAAAATTAATTTCCCCACGATTCACTATTGCTCAATTCTGCAAGTGTTCTAATTGTCGCTATTTTCTAGCTGGTCTGAAACCACTTTTGACGTAAAGGGACACTTTTTGGTTGCTATGGACAATCTCAAGTTTCCAGGCAGAAAGAACAGTATATATATATATATATATATATATATATATATATATATATATATATATATATATATATATATAATATAAAACTGCATGCAGGCCATTGGACAAACCCCTATGGACAATGTGGACAAAAGGGATGTGAAATGATTTCATATAGTAATGTAATCTATAAGATTACAGTGTACTGTTTGTATTATAAATTTCTAATTTTGTGAATTTTCCGCCAGGCTCCGCCCCCATGTGTTGTGACGCTCGCAGGGAATGGAGCCCGGCACACAAAGGCATCGGGTGGAGGACACAG
Source organism: Lithobates pipiens (assembly GCF_037356315.1). Classification (NCBI taxonomy): domain Eukaryota; kingdom Metazoa; phylum Chordata; class Amphibia; order Anura; family Ranidae; genus Lithobates; species Lithobates pipiens. Next base: position 261,165,849 of record NW_027507790.1, read on the forward strand.
TCTCCAGACACAGCGGGGGGGACATTGCAGGATCCTGGGGACAAGGTAAGTATACTGCACCAGGATCCTGAGATGCAATCCCGAGTGTGGCTCAGGGTTACCTCTAATGGTACTGAAATTTAACCCTGAGCCACACTCGGGAAAACCACCAGGGAGGTTAAAGACAAATAGACTGTGTTCAGTTTGCAAGTGCAGTTGCACTGTGCAAGGGCATTTACTCCAGAGCTTAGTAAGTGAGGGAAAGCTCTGCTGACCTCCACCATCCAATCACGTGCAAGAAAAAATGCATTTCCCTTGCCTGTGAATGGGTATTCTTTGCAAAGCGAAGCTTCACCTCATTTGCTAAGCTCAGGAGCAAATGTCCCTGCAGAATACAAGAGCACAGTTTATTTGCCTTTAATAAATCCACCCCATAGTCTCCGACTGCACACAGTGGGATTGATTTCCTAAAAGTAAATAGGCTATTCACTTTACCAGAGAAGTTGCACATTGCAATGAAAAAATCACCAGAGCTTAGTGAGTAAGGTGAAGCTCTGTTGACTTCCACCATCCAATCATATGCAAGCACAAATGTTGTTTTTTTTGTTTTTTTTTTACTTTCATTACACATGATTGGTTATTATTTGCAAAGTGAAATTTCAACACACTAAGCTCAGAGGAAAAAATCCCTTGCAAAGGACAACTTTCTTTGCCTTTAGTAAAGTAACCCAGTGTATATTTTCAGGTGTGGAGGGGGAAGAGGAGGAAGAAAAGACAGGACAACAGAGGAGATGACAATAACATGGGGGTTGATTTACGAAAGGCCAATATGTTTCGCAAGGGAACGTGCCTTAGGGCTTAGTGAATATGGTTACAATTCTCCTTGCAAAGAATACCCAATCATATGCAAGGGAAATTAGAAAAACTGTTTATTTTTTTTTGCTTGCACATGATTGGGTTATGAAGTCAGCAGAACTTAATTCATTACTAAGCTCTGAATATTATTCCCTTTCAAAGTGAACATTCTATTTCCCTTTAGTAAATCAACCCCAAGGATATACAGCTCAATTGTTTCCTTAGATCTTATTTCTACCCATAGTTCCTCTCGGGGCTTTATTTTCTCAAAGAATAGGTGCAGGAACCCCTCCCTTCGTCTCTGCCTCTTACCCTCCTCTGAGTACCATCCCTTGGTTCCACCCATACCCACCTCTCAGTACCACCCCTTTTAGAGAACACAGAGAATCATTTTGTGCTACTAAGTAATTTAATTTGTATGAAATTTGATAGACCCCACCCCAGCAACAGTAGAACCCACCTGCAACAATAGACCTGACCCCAGCAACCAAATACCAACCCAACAACAATAGACTCCCAGAAACAGATCTCCCAGCAGCCAGCATCCGTAGACCCTCCAGCAGCCAGCAACAATAGACCTCTCCTTCAACAGTAGGTCCCTCCAAGTAACAATTGACCCTCCAGCATCAAGAGACCAGCCCCCCCCCCCCCCCGCCACCAGCAACATTATACCTACCCTTTAAAAATAGACCCCCACACAAAAAAAGAACCCCACCAGAGGCATTAGATCCCCCAGCAGCCAATATCAATAGACCCTCCAGCATTCCTTTATCATAAAATACAATAAGTGCTGGAGGTGCTGGAACTGCGTTCCTGCTGAAAAAAAGCCCTGGTTCCTCTAGGTTGTAAGCTTCAAATGACAGTATTCCCACTGCCATTTTATGTTTTTTTATATTTGTTGGATTCCTTCTCTTTGGGTAATGCAGTACGGCCCCCTAAGTAGCATGGCAGGCCAATATTTCCATTTCAAGGTCTGGTTCTTGGTGCGTGGTGAGGAGAAAAATAAATTGGGGGCATAGTAACTTTAGTATTTTTACCCTTTATATGCAGGAAAATCAAAAAGTGCACAAAAATAGGACAGCTATTCTGAATATAGTAATTGGTCCATTTAAGAGTGGCCTCTTGGTAAATGCTGGCCCTGTGGGAGCAGCCAAACAGATGTATCCAAACAAAACCAAAGAAATTCCCAGCTCAACTTAACCACTTGCTTACTGGGCACTTAAACCCCCCTCAGTCCCAGACCAATTTTCAGCTTTCAGCGCTGATGCACTTTGAATGACAATTGCGCAGGCATACAACACTGTACCCAAATGAAATTTTTATCATTTTTTTCCCACAAATAGAGCTTTCTTTTGGTGGTATTTAGTTACAGCTCGGAGTTTTATTTTTTGCTAAACAAACAAAAAAAGATGCAAAAAAAAAAAATCATGTTTTAATAGTTTGTTATAAAATTTTGCAAACGGGTCATTTTTCTCCTTCATTGAAGTGCGCTGATTAGGCGGCACTGATAGGCTGCATTGGTGGGCACTGATGGGCTGCATTGGTGGGCACTGATGGGCTGCATTGGTGGGCACTGATAGGCTGCACTGGTGGGCACTGATAGGTATAGTTAAGGCGGCACTAATAGGCACAGATAAGGCGGCACCGATGGGCACAGATAAGGCGGCACTGATGGGCAAAGATGGGCACAGATAAGATGGCACGGATGGGTGGCACGGATAAGTGGCACGGATGGGTGGCACGGATGGGCACTGATAGGTACCACAGATAGATGGGACTGATGGGCACTGATAGGTGGCACTGATAGGTGGCACTGCTGGGCACTGATGGGCGGCACTGCTGGGCACTGATGGGCGGCACTGCTGGGCACTGATGGGCGGCACTGGGGTGCAGCACCTTTGAGGCAGATTGGGTGGCACTGTGGGTGGCACTGTGGGTGGCACTGTGGGGTGGCACTGTGGGTGGCACTGTGGGTGGCACTGTGGGCACTATGGGCACTGACGGGGGCACTGACGGGGGGCACTTACTTTTGCTTTTATTTTACTTCAGGATGGCACTGCGGAAGGCAGGTGGGCACAGGCAGGTGGCAGGTGGTCCCTTGTATTGATGGCCGTGATCGGGACTGATGTCCCGATCACGGCCGCCGGTGATCGGCTTTTTTTTTCTCTCCTCGCGCTGTCAGCGCGAGGAGGAATAATAGCCGGCTCCGTTCTATCACATGATCAGCTGTCATTGGCTGACAGCTGATCACGTGATAAGGGGTCGGGATCGACCCCTTGCACGGATCGGTGATCAGGCGAGTCTCATAGACTCGCCGATCACAGAGCGCGCCGCGCGCGCCCCTCAGGGGGCGCGCAGGCCGCTCGTAACCGGGACGACGTCAATAGACGTAGTCCCGGAAATGTAGGTCCGCGCTAATGCCGTCATTTGGCAATAGCGCGGATCTGAAGTGGTTAACGACCTGCCCGCAAACCAACCCAATTGTCCTGTCTAACAGTATGCGTTAAAACCGGGGTTTAATTTTCACACATTTGCATATACATGCGTAAGCTGCAGAGCCTTGTCAAGCCACCCCAGTATCTGTCCTAACCCCAAATTTTGAGAGCCTCCACAATGGAAGCACATGCATTATAATGGACATGCAGAGGGCAGATGAGACTGGAGGGAGCCCATCCTTCCTTAAAAGCACAGGAGCACGCAGGACACCCAGCATATAGCTCAATGGCAGCAAAGGTGTCCCAGTAAGATAAGTCATAGTGTTTCTGGAGTTGCAGTGGATCTTGTGCTAATAAATCTGCCTCTTGATCCTTTTAGAGCAATGCTCTTCCTCCTCCCCAACCCCACTTCTTGTACAAATCTCCTCTCCAAAATCACCCCCAGCACATACAGTGCCTTGAAAGAGTATTCATACCCCTTGAAATTCTCCACATTTTGTCATGTTACAACCAAAAATGCACGCCCATTACCCAGGAGGGCTGGACCACTTATATATATGTGATCCCACGCAGAGTTCCTTCCCTGTAGCAGTAAAACTGCTATGGGCGGACCTTAAGTGGAAGAAGTATGTATAAGCCAAAGCCTTTTTAACCTTTTTTTTTGATAGAGTAAGTAAGGGTTCAAACCCTGCCAGGTTATTTTTTGCTGTTTGTGTACAATTGGGGAAATATCTCTTCACTATCTTTCTCAGAGGCACAACAGGAAGTTAGAGGAATCCTCCCAAAGTGAGGGGCATTCTGTTCTTTGTCCTTTGAACAGTTATTCCCGTTTTCCGCTGACCTCTTGTTTTAAAGACAAAAGTTTCATTTTTTTTTTCTCACTTTCTGTCATGGTGACAATGATCACATAGGTCATAGTATAAATAGAGGGGTAATCTTCCTAATGGAGGCACAATGGGCAATAAAAGCTCTTCCCTACTCTATCAAGAAAAAAAAAAAAGATATAACCTAGAGATACACTTTAAAGTGGTTGTAAACCCTTACAACACACTTTGACCTACAGGTAAGCCTAGATTAAGGCTTACCTGTAGGTCCAAGAAATATCTCCTAAACCTACACGGGAGATATTTACCGAAAGACGGCATGCGCCGTAGACAGCGGCGCGCAGGCGCACTGAGCACGGCACCCGTCAATGGCGATATGCCGCGCGTGGTGGCTCCCGTGCGCATGCGCAGGAGTGACGTCATCGCGGTTTCGCCAAATGACAGTGGCGGAGCCGCGATGCCCACCGAGAAGATGGATGTGCCAGACTACAGGGGACAGCGGTGACATCGCTGGCTCCTGTGTCAGGTAAGTGACACATAATGGACTATTATGCGATGCATAGTAGTCCATTATGCTTTACCTTTGCAGGGAATCAAAGAGGAAGTAAACTCATCAGGATTTACTTACTCTTTAACCGCTTGCCAACCAGCCGCCGTCATTATACTGCAGCAGGTAGGCTCTATTATGTAAATTGCCGTAGCTGCTCGTCAAGTTGTATAATAGATACAGTGGGCGCGCTCATGGCACCAGAGGTGTGCGCCCGAGCCAATGCGCGTGACCGGTGGTGGCGATGTCCACTGGCCACCCGCGAGCGCTCCACAGTGAACCAGAATGGGGATCTGTAAATGTAAACAAACAGATCCCCTTTCTGACTGGGGAGTAGAGAGATATTGTCTGCTCCTAGTGATATGGAACAGTGATCTCTCTCCTCCTCCAGAAAGTCCCCTCCCCCAAAAGTTAGAAACAACTCCCTAGCGCAAAAAATAAAAACCACAGAGGTGATCAAATACCGCCAAAAGAAAGCTCTATTTGTGGGAAAAAAAGGACATTGATTTTCTTTGGGTACAGCGTCACATGACCGCGCAGTTGTCAGTTGAAGCGACGCAGTAGGGTGAGAATGAATTACAGCCAATGCCAGATATTCCAAAGAACTGACATCATAATTGAGACAAGTTGCAAAAGGTCTGGCAATAGAGCTTTCTATATTGTTCATATTGATTTCATTGACATGGTCCCTTATCCTTTGCCAAAACTTCCTCCTAATCATCCCTACATAGAAGGAATTGCAACAGCATATCAGTAAATAAACAACATCAACGCTCTCGCAATTAACAAAATATGAATGTGGCAACCTAACTTTGAAATACTAATAAACCTACAAAAAGAGTAATGCCCACATCTGTAAGTCCTCTTCGGATAGGATCCACCCGAATCCATGGAACTCTCTCTGATGCTATGACTAGAAACTAACATATTCTTAAAGGAATTTTTCCTCTGAAAAGTAAGACATGGCTGCACAATTTTTTGTCATTCTCCCCCTGAAATAAACATAAGTCCTGTGAACTATCATTCGCTGTTCTGTCAGGGCTGGGCTCAGCCCTTCCTTCTCTGAGCTGGCCACTCAGCTGTTGGCTAACTGCCAACTCCTATCTCTTTCCACAGTCACTCAGCTGTTGATGATATCCTGCTCGCCAGTCCTGCCTACTTAAGCCGTACAGCCCAGATGATCTCGTACCTTGGTCAACATCACAGAGATGCCCTCCTGCATTCCTGTTAAAAGACTTGATTGGCTGACATCCCTTCTGGCTCCAGATCCTGCTTGCTGCTTTACTACGCTCATCTCCAACTCCCTGACATTTGGCTTGTCTGACTATACTTGCTTACTATACCGTTATACTTGCTGAACTCTGGCTATGTTTTGACTACATTTGTTTTATTTACTTTTATTAATGAACAAGTGTGATTTAACTGTACTTCTGTCTCGGTCTGATTTCATGGTTTCTGGCACCTTCAATAGCCCTTTTTGATGGACTTTTTGCTATACCCTCATCTGAGAAATTGATCTCTAAGTGCCTTTGCTTGTACCTCAAATTTCCCCTCATCAGTGCAATTTCACTTACTTTTAAATATTGTCCCATTGGGAAAGCTCTGATCACATGATGTGGATGTGCACTGTCAGTATGTAGTAGAGCATTCCCTGCAATGGGTTTCTTGAAACAGGCTAATAGAACTTATACCACAGTCATCCCTGAGGATGGTCAAATAAAAAAATGGCAATGAATGATAATCCCAGTTCAATATAAAAGTCAAATTAAAGTCATTGTGATTCAATAACTCAACACATTTGATCAATAACGTCCTAGGGTTGGTCCAGAATATTAAAAGGTCATCAATGCACCTAAGCCACAATTCCACATGGCACTCCAACGGGTGTTACAAAGAGAAATTTGTATGCTCTCACCCCCCAGGTACATGTTTGTGTATGATTCTGCACAAGTTGTCCCCATCACCACGTCATACACCTGGAGGTAGTGGAAACAATCAAAAAGAAACATGTTAGGTGTTAGAATGAATTTAATAAGTTCAATAACAAAGGCATTATATTCCATCCTGAAACTCCATACTCCTTTTGTTAAGGAAGGACATAACGACACTTTTGTATGTGGGATGCTCGAATAGAGCACTTCCATTTCAATAGCCCCTACATTCTATGTAGCTTTTTATTGGAGTTAAAGTGGTTGTATGCCCTAATTGGCCAATTTTACCTACAGGTAAGCTTATAATAAGGCTTACCTGTAGGTAAAATGAATATCTCCTAAACCTGTGCGGTTTAGGAGATATTACCTTTGCATGCAGCCGCTGACGTCAGTGGCGCATGCTCTCTGAATGCCCAGCTGAAGGTTCAGCAGGCGCTGCCAGACCCTGCCGGGAAGAAGACGTGATCACGGCTCCGGCCACTCACAGTGCCAGAACCGCTAACCTGGAAGAAACGCAGAGGGCAAGAGGTCAGCTTCCTCAGCGTAGACCGGGCTGCAATATGGGGGGCTTCAATCTACGGTAAATATTTCATAATGAGTACTATGTGGTGCATAGATCTATTTAGATCCAAGAGGACACTACAAGGGCAAAGGGACTAGTTTGAAAACTAACACACCACAAGGATGTCTGCCTTTCAGCACTGTTGCAATCTTATGAACATTTTAGGTCTGGTCAGCTTCACTTTAAAGGGTTACTTCTCCTTTTTACAAAGAATAAACAGGTGAACAAATTCACAACACCCTCCCCGATTCCCTGGTCCCTGCTGTATTTACCTTTTTATGATCCCCATCTTCTGCCCGCTCCAGCAATTTAAAACATTACTACACTAGCCCAGAAAACTGTGTAATAACATAATGCGAGAAAAGGGAAGCAGGCATTAGTCAGCAGTGGCAATATGATCATGCTGACCAATGAGAATGTCTTCTTTGTTCTAGGATGCTATCGCCCCCAAAAAATGGATCCTCAGGAGCATTTCCATTGGTCAGTGTGGTCACATAAAATTGGGAGTTTATTTTGATTCGTATCCGAAACCTAAGAACAAAAATTGCATAGATTGCAGCCCAATGGTACTTACATGTGTTGAATGCTTACATTTTTTTTTTCAGATCTTATTTTCAAATGGTGATGTTGCTATTACCACATTTGCTGTCCTAGGGTGACAACATTCTCTTACTGTACTATTAATTAACGCTACTGAGTATGATAATGTACCATTGTCCTATAAATTTTGGAAAAACAAAAAGCAGAAGGTCTAAGGCAACTCTGGATTCTCATGGTACAGGAAAGACTTACATACACATTTGTATAAAAATATATAAATCTATTAAGACAAAGACATGATTAAAAGGTCCTATGGAGAGGGAGTATACAATACATATAAATTAAATCTCTGAAGGTTGAACTGATCTGGGATGACATTCCCATTCCTTCCCCTGGATGGATGCACATCCAACTGTTCAGTTATCCTTCAGACATCCTTAACCACTTGCCACCCAAGACAATAATGACACTTCTTTCCTACATGTAAAAATCATTTTTTTTTTTGTTGCTAGAAAATTACTCAGAACCCCAAAACATTATATATATATATATATTATATATATATATATATATATATATATATATATATATATATATATATATTTTTTTTTTTTAGCAGAGACCCTAGGGAATGAAATAGAAGTAGTTGCAACTTTTTATGTCACACGGTATTTGTGCAGCAATTTTCAAACGTGACTTTTTTGGAAACAAAAAAAACACTTTCATGAATTAAAAATAACCAAAACATAAAATTTACCCCAAATTTTGTATAATATGAAAGATGATGTTACACCGAGTAAATAGATACCTATCATGTCACACTTTAAAATTGTGCACACTCGTGGAATGGCGCTAGACTTCGGTACTTAAAAATCTTCATAGGCTATGCTTTAAACATTCTTACAGATTACGCCTATATAGTTACAGAGGAGGTCTAGGACTAGAATTATTGCTCTCGCTCTAACAATCACAGCAATACCTCACATGTGTGGTTTGAATGTTGTTTACATATGCGGGCGCGACCTACATATGCAATTGCACCTGCGTGCAAGCACGAGGAGACAGGAAGCACGAGGGGACAAAGGCGTTTACATTTTTTTTTTTTGCTTGGTTTATTTATTTATTTATTTTTTTACACTGTCCCTTAAAATTTTTACTTTTGATCACTTTTATTCCTATTACAAGCAATGTAAACATCACTTGTAATAGGTATAGGGCATGACAGGGCTTCTTTACAGAGAGATCTGGGGACTATAAGTCCCCAGAACTCTTCTCTATGCTGGAAAGCCTGAGATTAAAAAAAAATTGATCTCAGGCCTTCCAGCAAAAAATAAATTAAAAATGGCAGTGTTTACATCTGCCAGCATCGAAAGTGATGTCATGATGTCACTTACGGCCTCCGAGGGTCATAGAGCTGGCCGGGGACAATCTGGTCCCTGGCCAGCTCTATGGTAAACTTGCACCTCTGACGGATTCATTCTCTGGCTCCCTAGTCACACGGACGAGACTGGAGAGGCACCAAAGGGTGGTGGTGGGGGGCGGGGTTACCTTTCACTGCCTGTAAAAGTAATCAAGCAGTGAAACAGCTGCTATGATTGATTTTACTTTGCAGGGAATCACCTGCTGAAAACAAAGATATCTGAAAGATGCCTGTAGCTGCAGGCATCATTCAGATATCGACACGTTAGGTCCCCGACGTCATATGATGTGGTTAATGAGCAACTATTGTGAATGATGAACCACTGATGCAGTGAAAAGTATCCCTAGAGCCTATCCTCATACAATAATTGTACCCAATGATGAGAAGAAACTATTGGTGTAGCCAATGCATCATGGTCAATGTTGAATTCTATCACATGGATGATGAGCTGGCTAGATGAGATGGTTAGAAGGCAGCTGATGTTGGCACTGAATTTTTACTAGCCGAGCCATAGCCAGGTATGACCACTTAAAGTGACTACAAACCCTACTGGCTTATTGAAGGTCGCATATGCAGTCAGAGAGATTGGGTGCAAGAAAGATACAAGAGGTAGGCAGTGCTCAGATGTAAAAAATAAAAACAAGGACAGTATTTTATTTGTAAATACATTGTCACCTTACCTACTCAGGGAAAAAGTGTCTTTGTAAAGAGCCCCTGCCCCCTGATACTCACCATGCCACTGTTCCTCCCATGCTTGGGTGTTGCAGCCAATCGCTGATTCACGCAGTTGCTGTGTAGTGGCGTGGGCTGTCTGGCAGGGGTTAAAACATTCGCCTCCTCACCATCTGTCAAAGGCCCTCTGAAAAGCAATCCATCAGGGATCTTAAGAGGGCTACAGCAAAAGTAGAGCACCAGATGTCAGCCAGTTAGGGTCTATATCTATTTGAAAGTTACCTGCTAAAATCTGTTTGAAAAGTTTTACGAAACCTGAAAGGAGAAAAAATATAAAATAAAAACACAAAAGTTCTGGATGTGTTTTTTTTTGTCTCTTTTACTGAAAACAAATATGTGCAATTTATTTATAACTTAAAATGTCGTTCTTTATCTACATAATGTATTGCCTTGTCTTGAGGATTTATCGGTGTGATTACGATGTGGCTTATTGATTATTGCTCACCATCAAAATATACCAAAAAAAACCTGAGAGACATGTTTATTAATTATATGTATTTTTTTTTAGGAAAGGAAAGATAGAAAAAAAGTTTCTTATGCAGGGGAAAACACATTATTTGTTAACTGATAAGAGAGGGAAAAAAAAAGAGTCTCAAAGCTTGCCTAGTTTTATTTGTTACTAAAGCTAAAAGCTTATTTATGAGTTTCTTCTTCTTGCACTGAATGTTTATGGTTGAGTGTACCTGTTGTGAATATATTTAAGTGTCTTTCAATGTGACAATTTAAAATGTAATGTGGTTTTTACAAGTTTTTCCCCAGGATTATGAATTTGGATTAACGTGAAGTAATCCATCATTTGGCCTTTTACATGCTTGGAGAGTGTTGGTGTTGCTCCTACGTTGACCATTGCTGCAGTGGAGCTTTAGGAACCCGACCACTGGACAGGCAAGTGGAATTGCCATGGTCACTAGAGACGAGTGAACTGGACAAAACTCAGTTTGTAGAAGGATCAGTGAACTCTGTAACCCTCAAATATAGCATGAAACCCTACTGAAGTCTCTGGGGAGCAGATTATGTAATTTTTATGGGATTTTAATGGCTAATGGCTAAAGGGTAATGGACACTGGACACTGGACACTGCCTTGGGAGACATGTACCAATGGCAAAAAAATAAAAAATACTGGTCAGTGGCAAGATTGTCTTTTAATTTGGCTTAAATGGCAACATAAAAAACCCTTAAATATCATGCTTGGGGATTTCTTAAAGCTCAAGTCTAGGAGATTTTTTAAATCATTGCATTGGTGTCAGGGAAGTGCAAGTGCTAATTCCTGTGCAGCAGGTGCTCATTTTCTCTTTCAATAGTTTTTATTGACTTTTAATTTTTGACAAATACATCATGTACCATCAAAATCAGACATAAAGCAAATACATAAAATAAAATAAAATTGAGTCTGAGCAGGATTCATTAACCAAAGAAAAACAAGTTATAAAAGTATCTTTTACGCCTATACTTGAGACTATGTTAGGGCATGAAAGACCCGCAATGTAAAGATGTATTTCTTTTAGGTGTACAACCCCTAAGTAAAAAAGATCATTAAGGGTCTAGAAACAAAGTGAAGAAGCAATAAGCTACCTAAATCGTAATATGACTGTACTTGGTCTCTCGAGACCATAAAAGAAAGGCCACAAACATTGTATAAAAGGAGAAGCCAAACTCTATCCTGAGCTATGAAAACTTGTTATGAACGAAAAGCCTTATAAGGGAAAGAAATTTCCATCAAAACTTCTTTATGGCAATTGGCAAAAGGATAAGTAGAGAAGACCTCCAACATATAGCTAGAGTCTGGTCTGCTCTCCTTATTTTTGGTATCTATCACTATAAGGCATCGGTATATACAAAGCTCAACTTTATAGTAATGATAAAAAATTAAGGCCTAAGTGGGAGGATAGAAAGTTTTATTTGTAAACATGGTGGGGTCTCCCACGGAAACCCCCGAGATCACCACTCCACCCCAATGGGCTCACACTGTGGAGTGGGATAGCTTGGGGAGCTCCCGCCGGAGAACCCCCCACCTCCGTCCCTCCACTCCCCCCGGGAGCACCCAGAACTCGTGCTCCCCGGAGGGAAGCGGACGGACATACTCCAGAGCTCCCAAGCCATTTCCGAATATCCTTTGAAGAACTAGTAAACTCCGGTCAGATCAATTAAGGTTAACTGAAGGCGAAGACACTAGAATAAAGAGAATATCAGATCAGTATCTTATTATTAGAAATCCTGCGTAAAGGAAAGCAAAGAGAGAAAGTAAAAAGTGGGACCAGAATAGAGGAAGGAAGGTGAGGAAGGGAGGGTTGTACAGGGTTCAGGGTCGTGGCTCCATCTGTGTAAATCTTAAGACTGTAGGTGCCCTGGGTATAGTTGCACTTTGATGTGTTGGGCCCATGGTTCCCATGTCAACTCAAATTGTTGAGTGGTATTCCGTAATATAGCTACTGTTTGTTCCTGAACCATAATCCAGGAGATTTTGTACCTGGCAGCCAAGAGGGAAACCTTAAAGGTTTTCCAAGCTTTAGCTAAAGTGATCTTGGCTCCCAAGCACATAAAGAAGATTAGCTGTTGAGTATGCTTAGGGGTGTCGTGTAACCTGCGGTTCAGAAGGATATACGAAGGGTCCTGTGGGATTGAAGCTTTCGTGACCTTCCGCACTAGATGTAGAAACTTGTTCCAAAAGTTTCGTATGCGGGGGCACGTCCACCATGTATGGAGCATCGTACCTAAATGACCACATCCTCTGAAACAGAGGGGTGAAATCTCTGGGTACATCTTATAAAGTCTCACAGGGACATAATACCACTTCGTTAGAATTTTGACATTAGCTTCGATTAAGGAAATATTCAAAATACCTTTAGACGATCGTCTGAAAACTTGAAACCACATTTCCGTATCCAGTTGGATGTCCAAGTCTTCCTCCCAAGAACGAGCATATGCCGGTTTATCATTCCTATCTGCCAGGGATGAGTAAATGAGGGAAATTCCTCCTTTGCGGGGACCTTGGTTTAAGCACCATTGCTCGTACATCGTAACCTTGTAACTATTTGATTTGTCAAGTTCAAGAGAATGTATGAAACGTTTAATCTGTGAGAGTCTCAATTGTTCTGAATCGGGCATCTCCAGTTTGGAATAGCAGTGGCCCACTGAAATGGGACCATTTGGTGTAATGAAATGTCCAATTCTGAAAAGGCCCTTGTTCAACCACCATTGAAAAGCTTGGATGTTCATGCCAGGAGGGAAATCGGGATTATGGAATAAATGTACGAGAGGTTTCAGTGGGGATATCAGGTGCTCGTTTTTGTATAGTCTATCACATAGTGCTAGGGATTGAGACAGTGTGGGGGCTAATATGGCAGGTCTTTGCTTTGTTGGTCTCCATAATAGATAAAGAATATACAAAGCCGCGCCAACCCTCCCCTACATATATAATATGAATACAAATTAAAAAATATAAAGACTAGTACAATTAAGTAATAGGTTTCAAAAAATGTGAAAGTGACCAAAAAAAAAGGCCAAAAATGGCATAAAAAATAAAAATACAAAGTCCAATTAAAGAAAAGTTCACAGGTGAATCCAAATGACGGACATAAGTGTTCTTAAATGACAGCACCACAGTGGTTCAGCACTTTCCTAGGCGCGTGAGATACCCGTCACCATATATTAAATGCGCTTACCAGAAAATATATGGAATGAAGCATATATAAATGATAAATGGATGACGTCCAAGTTAACCTTCCTCAGCTGGGTCAGCACTCCATCCCTTAGCGGTGATTCCAAGGTAATAATCTGTTCAGTGGTCTCGATATGAAACACTCAGAGGCCCACAGAAAAGAAAGGGACTGACATAGCGTAATAACGTAGGAACAGTTTAATGAATAAAAGTAATGCACTTACAGGTTTGTAGATAAAATACAGCATAAAGGAGCAAATATAAAAAGCCGGCCGGCAAACAGGAGCCCGTCCTCCTCTCCTACAACGTGGTGGCGTCACTGCGTGCCTTCCCAGATGCGTTTCGTCATACCAGACGTTGTCAATGGGGAACGTTCCCCATTGACAACGTCTGGTATGACGAAACGCGTCTGGGAAGGCACGCAGTGACGCCACCACGTTGTAGGAGAGGAGGACGGGCTCCTGTTTGTCGGCCGGCTTTTTATATTTGCTCCTTTATGCTGTATTTTATCTACAAACCTGTAAGTGCATTACTTTTATTCATTAAACTGTTCCTACGTTATTACGCTATGTCAGTCCCTTTCTTTTCTGTGGGCCTCTGAGTGTTTCATATCGAGACCACTGAACAGATTATTACCTTGGAATCACCGCTAAGGGATGGAGTGCTGACCCAGCTGAGGAAGGTTAACTTGGACGTCATCCATTTATCATTTATATATGCTTCATTCCATATATTTTCTGGTAAGCGCATTTAATATATGGTGACGGGTATCTCACGCGCCTAGGAAAGTGCTGAACCACTGTGGTGCTGTCATTTAAGAACACTTATGTCCGTCATTTGGATTCACCTGTGAACTTTTCTTTAATTGGACTTTGTATTTTTATTTTTATTTTTTATGCCATTTTTGGCCTTTTTTTTGGTCACTTTCACATTTTTTGAAACCTATTACTTAATTGTACTAGTCTTTATATTTTTTAATTTGTATTCATATTATATATGTAGGGGAGGGTTGGCGCGGCTTTGTATATTCTTTATTACTGTTGGGTGTCATATCACATTTATTGCTGCTGCCTATTTTTGTTAGTTTTTTCAATTTCACACTATTTATCCTAGCGCAGTTTACATTTTTTCTATCTCCATAATAGATAATCGAATGTATAGTTAGGTACTGCCTGTTTCTCGATGGAAACCCAGTCGGGACTAGTGGTATTAGTATATATTGCTGAGAATTGTGCCAGTTGTGCTGCTTGATAATATAAATAGAGGTTAGGAAGTCCCAAGCCACCTTGGGTTGTCCGGCGGAACAGGATGTCACACGCCAGTCTATGTCTCCACTTTCCCCAGACAAATCCAACCACCTTTGATTGGAATTTGTTAAGGATCGACTTTTTAATAGGTATGGGGAGGGCTCTAAATAAGTACAAGATTCGAGGTAATAAGTTCATCTTGACTGCATTGAGCCTGCCCAGCCAAGACAATCCTTCTTTAGACCATTTAGTGAGATCTGCTTCCAGAGATCTGAAAGCGGGTGGGTAATTGGCATTGTATAAATTACTGACACACTTGGTTGGAAAAACGCCCAGATAGGGAATCCTATCCGTGGCCCAGGAGAAGGGAAAGAAAGGCGCAAGTTGGGAGACGGTTAATGAGGGGACTGAAACATTAAGGGCAACTGACTTCGAAATGTTAACTTGGAGACCTGAAATAGTACCGAAGTCCCGTAGTAGTCGAAGTAAATTGGGGGTGGAGATTAGTGGCGAGGTCAGAAATATGAGCATATTGTCAGCAAAGAGAGCGCATTTATGCTCTTCTAAGCCACAATGAACACCTTTAATGTTTATATCTGCTCTAATGGCAATGGCTAATGTTTCTATAGCTATAGTAAAAATTAACGGTGACAGGGGACATCCCTGTCTAGTACCTCTACGGATGTCCAATGGCTGTGAAAGATGGCCTAATAGACGTACTTGAGCAGAGGGGGTTGAGTAGAGGGATTGTAGAATGTTCATAAAATTTTCCCCAAAACCCCATTTAGTGAGAATTCCAAAAAGATATGGCCACGAAACAGAATCAAATGCCTTCTGCAGATCCAAAGACAGCAGAAGGCCTTCTTGTGCCGAGCCCCCGTCCCATCGAGATTTCAAGAGTGATATTAAGTCAATTGCTCTTCTCACCTGATCCGTTCCCTGTCTCCCCGGGATGAAGCCCACCTGATCCTTATGAATATAATTAGATATAAAGCTGGACATTCTGTTTGCCAGTATCTTAGTCATAATTTTAAGATCATTATTGATCAGCGATATGGGTCTGTAATTTCCCACTTCACAGGTGTCTTTACCAGGTTTCGGAATTACAGAGATAAATGCAGTGTTAGAATCATTCGGGAGGGGGGCTCCATCCCGGAGTGAATTAAAATACCGGGCCATGTAGGGAGCTAACATTGATCCAAATGTCTTGTAATGTCTGACTGGGAAACCGTCGGGCCCGGTGCTGATTCTGATTTCAGGGCTTTTATGACGTCTAGTATTTTGGCAGGGGAGAAGGATTCATCCATTAGTTCTTTATGTGTTTGATGTATGTAAGGAAGGTCAAGGTGATCGAAAGACATGCAGGTAGGTTAATTGGCTTCTGTCCAAAATTGGCCCTAGTATATGAATGAGGACCTTGGATTGTGGGCTCCTTGAGGGTAGGGACCAATGTGAGTGTGCAATGTACAGGGATAGGGACAATTGTAGACACTCACTCAGGTTGAACTGGATGGACTGGTGTCTTTATTCAACCTTACTAACTATGAAACTATGAAACTGGTTCCTAGCTTTAGAATGTGAGTGTGGTGTCTCAGTGTAGAGGTTTTCGTAATAATCATGAAATGATTTCAAAATTTCTGCCGGGTTTTGTATAAGGGTACCCGAAGATTGTCTGATTTTGGGGAAGACCAAGGTACGAGTTGGAGAACACAATTTACTCGCGAGTTTGGCGTCTATTTTATCCTTTTGATAATAAAAGCGAGCTCCCGTCCAGCGTAGGTGTTTTTCTGCAGAGGTGGTGAGTAGAAGATTAAGTGAAATTCGTGCCCTATCAAGTTCAGCCAGGCTATCTGGGGTGGGGTGACGTTTATGACTTTTACTAAGTATTCCGAATTCCTCTTTGAGTCGTATAAGTTCTGCGGAGTGTTCTTTTTTAAGCCGGGCTGAGAGTTGTATTATTTTACCCCGCATGACCGCCTTGTGTGCTGCCCACAGAGAGCCTGGTGAAATCGAATCTGTGTTATTGTCTGTAAAGTAGTCCGATAGGGCTGAGTCTAATACCACACAGTGGGCTTGATTGTTTAGTAATGACTCATTAAGCAGCCATTGGAACGGTCGTTTATCACCTCCCCCCCCCGTATAGTTAAAGAAACGATGGAGTGGTCGGAAAGAGAGGAGTCATAAATTTTGGAGGTTTCAACCAAAGGAATGAATTGTGGAGGAATAAAGATATGGTCTATTCTAGTTAATGTATTATGAGGGACAGAGAAGTGAGTGTAGTCTCTGGATCGGGGATTCATTTCTCTCCATATGTCTATCAGGCCTGCTGATTGGATGTATTGTGCAACACGAAGACTGCATTTAGGAGGTCATTTGGGCATTGGCTTCGTAGGATTGGATCTGTCTGAGGAGAGGTCGAATGGAATGTTCGAATCTCCCGCCAGAATAACAATCCCCTTAAGATGGAATTTCAGTGCTGTGAGAGTCTTTTCAAAGAAGTGGTCCTGGCGGGAGTTTGGAGCATAGTAGGAAACAAACGTATATGTTACTGTATTAAGTGTCCCAGAGACCAGGATGTAGTGGCCTTCTGGATCTCTAATTGTTTTGGAATGTTGAAAATGAACTTTGTTGGTAAAGCAAATCGCTACCCCTCTCGTTTTATTAGACGCATTAGCCAAGTAAAATTGAGAGAAGTTTTTGTGGATGAAATTGGGGTTATAAGAAATGGGGAAGTGCGTCTCCTGCATCATAACAACATCCGCTTTGTGGGCATGAAATTGTTGCATGATTTTGCACCTTTTCACTGGGGAATTAAGGCCTTGAACATTATTGGACATTATACGGAGATTAGATTGTACCTGTGAGGTAGTGTTCATGGGAAGAGCGTGGAATAGTTCGTGCTATGTGCATAAGGAGTACCTGTCTTTGTAGTGATCCCTGGCAGATAGGAGATGACACCCGTTCTTCTGAAGAAACGCTTGTGGGATAAAGACGAGGAGAATCCAACCAGACCCTGATCCTGTACAAGGGAGATAGGAAGGAGGAGGTGGGGAGACTAGGAAGGACGAGAAAGTGAAGATGAAAGGGGGAAGGAAAAAGGTATAGAGAGAATAGAGATAGAAAAAAGGGGAATAAAATGAAAATACATCAGAATATGCATTGTACAAAATGACAAATCAAGTAAAAAAATAATAATGTATACAATAAATAAAATAGGGAAAGAAAAAAAAAACTAGTGAAATGTGTAGGAAAAAAGATCCAACCCCGAGTCCGAGCAGAGATCAGTCTCTGCTCGAGCCCAACCCTGAAGAGAAACCAAAGCGGACCTAATGGGACGCTGTAGTCGAACCCCGGTGGGAGATTGAACTAGTGTTCTCCTATCGAGGTAAAAGGGAGGTGCATTGTATCCACCCTGGACAACCCCGCCGCAGAGGTTGATTATCTCATAGGCTCTAATAGCAAATGATCTGAGCCCTGACTAAAAAAAGCAAAGGGAACATATAAGTTATGAGCGACTGCCCTCCTCCTCCCCTACGGATTGGATGACCATGACTCAGTGGCAAAAAGAGCATAAATATGAGAAAGAAAAAAAAAAAAAAAGGCATCAATTATAAGGTCAAAAAGTCAATAGGAGAGAATAAATAAATAATAAAATTATAGAGGGAGAGGAGGAAAGTACAGGCACGATAGTAAAAGTAAATGTAAAAAAAAAAATAATAATTTTCGCATCAGAAGCAGAGTAGAAAAAATTTCTTCTGAGGAATAAGCCTGGAGATGTTTCCAGGAAGAACAGGACCTATTATCAACCCAGCCTGGGTAAAAGTTCGGCCCTGAGGACAAACCATAAGGAAGTTAATTTTCCAACAAAAAATGGACAGTTCAGGTGTAGATTCATGTTGGTGGGGATTCCCTCGATCTTTTAGGCATCTGCTTCTGCCATATTTGCATCAGGGGGCTTGTCGGTGAGGGACGTTTGGACGATGAGGTTCCTTTCGGTGTAGAAGTCTGTGGAAGTTTCTGGTTGATCAATCCCAATTGAAGCAGAAGTCGTTCTCCATCTTGGAATGTTGAGAAGTGGTAAGGTTTATTGTGATATGAAAAGTTCAGGCGGAGAGAAAAGGCCAGACTATAAGGGATTTCTTTGCTCGTCAGAACTTGAAGTAGTGGTTTCAGTGTTCGTCGCTTTTGGATTGTGTATGGTGATAAGTCGGTAAAAATTTGTATTGAATGACCCTGGAATGTCAGGGTTTCTGAGGTTCTGGTAACTCTCATTATTTCTTCTTTCACTGAGTAGTAGTGTGGTTTCACTATAATGTCTCTTGGAAGTCCGTCCGAGCGAAGAGGTTGCAGAGCCCTGTGAGCCTGTCTAATTCTAGACGATGCTGTGAGATGTTGGGGATTAAGCTTTTGATGAGGTCCTGGACTGCAAGATGAGTGTCCTTGATATATTCAGGAAGACCTCTGACACGGGAATTATATCTCCTCGACCTGTTCTCGAGGTCGTCAATTTTAGCTGTGGTGGCTTCTAAATGATCCTGTAATTCTTGTATCCTGGTTGTGTTTTGGTTAATGCGTAGGCACGATTGATCCGACTGGAGCTCTATCGCTTCAATCCTGGTTCCTAATTGTTGCAGATTAGCATGGATGGAGGCTGTGATCTGTGTGGCTGTTTGAGATAAACCTCTAGACAGCATTTGGGAGAATGCAGTCATCATGGAGGCAAAGTCTGTGGGGGGTGAGAACGAATCTCTGGTAACTATGTCCCATGGAGCAGAGCTGTGTGGTAGCATATGCTGTGTGGAGGGGTTACATTCCCCTACAGTGTGTCTCAGGAGGGGGCCCGTGGATGCTGGGGAGGGGGCTCCGGGTTGAATTTCACTCAATGTGCTGTTCGAAGCTGTAGAGAGGTGCGTGGCTGTGTAATCCTGGTCCGCTATGGATTCCTCAGTCCAGGCTGTGTGTTGTGAGGTAACGGCGGCCATCTTGGATCGGCCTGTCAGCACTGCCGCTGTATTAAGAGCGGGTGTGAGGTCCCGACGGGACTGAGAACCGGACATTAGGATGTAGCCTAAGGTTTCCCCAAGCAGATGGAGCCGTTCACTGGCAAAAACGAGGGCTCAGAACGTCGTTGTGGCGGGCGTTAAGCATGGGTGGCGCGGAGCTACCGGTCTAAGCGGCCATCTTGGACGCTTCCGCGCATGCGCCCCCCTCCTCAGGTGCTCATTTTCATGTGCAGGATCATGAGCATAAGAGCCTAACAAGACCTGCAAGGAGCACCTGGTGCTGTTTGGATTGCCCTTGTGTGTTATGTCTGCTGCTCATCTGTGTTATTGACCCTGACTTGGACGTCTAACCGCAATTCTGTCTGATAGCTTGGTATCTCGCTGCCAGCATTTTTCTGACTCATGCCTCTCCATGACCTTGAACCTGATTGCGATTCTGTTCCTGTCTGGCTGCTGTTGAACACAGCTTGTTACCTGACTTCAGTAGTAGATACATTATAGCAGGTAGGGATCAAGCAGAAACTTAGTCAGTAAACAGGCCAAAAGTTGATAACAAGTGGTTGCAGGCAGGGATCAAGCATAAGCATAGTCAAAGAATAAGCTAAAGGTCAATAACATATGGTTGCAGGTTGGAATGAGTGGAAGCGTAGTTGACGAACAAGCCAAGGTCATTAACCAGTGGTAGTGAAGATACCGAAAAGGCAGCAGGAGAGACAAGAGCAAGATATTGGCTGTAGAATAGCACAATAATCTGGCAAACAGTTTGAAATGCATTGCTTGAATAGGAAACTCATGGGAGGAGCAAGGAGTTGCTTGCACTACAAGGGCTAATTGCTTGTTATGTCCAGGGGGTTTCACAAGAGGCTCTATCACGTATCTGATTCTGGCTGACTCCAGCGATCTCCTTGCTGTCTGTGGGTGGAGCCTGAGCATCATCGCCTACAATATGGGGACATTAAACCTGTATGATACTCTGAGCAGGGGGACCTACTGAAGCAAGGTAGGGTTGCTGCAAGAATGGACTTTTTTATTTTTCATGAGCTGGGCTTTAGAGCTTCTAGTGAAGTTTTAGAGCAGTATGATTTAACCCTTTAAAAAAATACACAAAAAAATGAAAAATTTAAATGGCATGAAGTTAGCCATTTAGAAGAGAGGGTTTAAGTCCTCTTCCAGGGTCGTATACACCATGTCCATATTGTACTAAATGTTCTCCTCACTGTATGGTACAAAGACCATCAATACCAGTAGCAAGGCTTTTGCTAATCTCGAGCAGTAAAGGAGACCATAGAGGATAATTATTTTTGCCTCAATATAGCTTGTTAATGTTAGCTTTTTATTTATTTTTGAAGAATGTAATATTTGCTGCAAATATCTTACTTTTGAGATAGTATTACCTTTTTTTGTGTGGGGATCTAAAGACTGAAGTCATGTAAAATATCAACATTTGCAATTCCTGAGCTTCATTAAAGAAGTAAAAATAATAATTAAATGCAAGAACCTCAGAGAGACATTTTTATTTTATCTGCTTTTGCCAAAGAGAAGACACATTCTCTAAGTCAGTAAAATAATTAATTAGAAGCAGTCAAAACTTAACAAGTTGTCCAAGTTAATGAAGCAAAAATCAAAATGTGTTTGAACTGTCTGCCCGTTTGAACTTCCAGTCCCTCACCTTCTTAAAGGGAATAAGCAGAATGTTAGAAACACATTTTACCAAGTTAAATTATACCGTTACTACATACTGATAAAAAAAAAAAATATACTGTTGACACCTCAAGATCACACAACATGATTATCACCCTTATATGGTCTTCTTATGCCGTGTACACACGATCGGACTTTCTGGCGGACCATAGTCTGTAGGAAAATTGGATCGTGTGTGGGCTCCAGCAGACTTTTTCTTCCCAAAAGTCCGGCAGACCTAGAAATAAGACTGGCTTCAAATTTGCTGTCGGACTCGGCTTTTAGCGGACAATCTGTTTGTCTGTGTGCTTGTCCGATGGATTAAAACCGATGCCATTGGCTATTGGCTATGACCTTCCTTATTCTACGTCATCATGTTCTAATCCGTCACACTTTTGGAGTGATCGTGTGTGGCCAAGTCCATTCGTTTGAAAGTCCGGCGGACCTCAGCTGCAAAGTCCGTCAGATTGTCCGGGTGTGTGTACATGGCATTAGAAATCACATTAATATGGAGTGCCTCCACCACTCTAGTCGGGCTTTCCACAAAATTTTGAAGTGTCTGTGGGGATGTGTGCCCTAATAGTTAGTGTCTCCACAGTCCTAGGAAGGCTTTCCATAAGATTTTTGGAGTGTGCCTGTGGGAATTACCCATTCAGCCAAAAGAGCATGTGTGAGGTCAGCCATTAACGTGCAGTCAGTGTTATAATTAATTCCTATAGGCGTTTAAAGAGGTTAATTTTAGGGTTCAAGTTCCTTTCAAGCCAAACCCATCAAACCATGTGTTGATGGAGCTGGCTTTAGATACAGTCATGCTCTAACACAGTGGTCATCAACCCTGTCCTCAGGGCCCACTAACAGGTCGGGTTTTATATATTACCTTGGGGAGATGCAGACTAGAATAGTGCAATCACTGAGCAGCAAATGATATCACCTGTAATGTATTTCAGTTAATTGCAAACCTGGCCTGTTAGTGGGTCCTGAGGACAGGGTTGATGACCACTGCTCTAACAGAAGAGTGCCTTCCCCAAACTGTGGTAAGGTGTCCATAAATTTTTGTAAAATGTAACAGAGATCCTAAGGGTAACAGATATCCTAAGGCTGCTGTCTTGTGGATGAACTTACAATAGTACAGAGGGGCACAAATCTAGGTCTAGCAATTCTATAGTCATGGGGGAAGTTTTTCAGACTCTCGTTTTATTAGAGTAATGAAGTCATAAGGGCTGCATAATAGTGTAAGACAAGTATTTGGCGCAAATACTGATTCTGCCTGATGAAAGAGCCGTCCGACAATCTCGACCCGCACGCTCAAGAAACGCGTCGCATACCCGCTGACGTCACAGCCCCGCGCCCTGGTCGTCTCTGCCTCCCAAGCCTCGTTTTGAAGACCGCACATCTCGTGTCCACCACAAGCCGGCTGCTTCATACAAAACACCTGCAGTGGACAGCATGTGAGAGGAACAGGAACAACGCGATGAGATGACAGATGTGGACCGGACCACTGGCTGACGTCCCAAAAATCAGATATACCAGATGACCCCTGGTGTTTAATGCTTACTTTTTGCCTACTAAATGTGAGTGCAAAATTTTATGTTTTTTACACTGAAAAATAAAACCTTTTAAAAAAATCTGCACCCAGAGGCGCCCCTTTCTCTCCTTTTTCTCCTTTATCTGCTGCATAATAGTGTCCAATAATACTGCCAGTAACTAAAAGCATAAAACCATTCAAACTGTTAACTTGAAGACCAAAAATATTTTGCCCTTTAATTGTTCATTACTGGTGACTATCCTCCAAGCACAGCAAATCTTAGCACTTGGCCTCCATACACACTTGTGTATGACCATTGCCAGGGGGTTTAGAGTTTTTGTTTTAGTTTTTTTGCATATTTGTACAGGCAACTTGTAGAACAGGACTTATAGTAGTTTGTACATGTCACTTGTAAATAGTAATCATTCGTAATTTGATCTGATACACTTTTAAATGAGAGCACCTGAACAACAAGCGTAAAGCATTTTTCCCACTTCCATTAAAGTCTACAGAGCCAAAAATGGGGAGAAAAATTATCCCAAAGAAGCTCTTTTTAGCTTTTCACACAACAGGCAACAATAAACACATTGCTCAGGTGTAAATGGGCCCTTTTAGAATAGTGGGATTCTTTAACTTGAGTGTTGGCACACTTCTGGAATCACACAACAAAAAGCTCAGATGTGAATGTGGGCTTGGAGAAGATTTTTTGAGATTTGCTTATCACCAATGCCCACATGCCAGGAACATCGGGGCGCGCCTGAATCCAAAAAAAAAAAAAAAATGAAAATTTGTCTACTTATAGGGAACATCTAGAAATGTGTGTTGACCTACACAGAGCACTAAAAGATTGTTCTTTAGCCTGGTATTCCTCCTGAAAAATAATAGCAATGCACTTCCTGTGCCTTGAGCCCTCTGAATACTAGGCTCACCAGATTTGGAGTGAGATTCGGTGATGTTACTACTGTGCTGATCACTGCTCTCCTTGCTGGAGAGGACACTGTATTTGAAGACCCGTAGGGCAAGGATCTCCCTGCTCCTGCTTATTCTTCTTTCCTATAGATCTGTGATTTCTGCACCCCTTTGTTGATTCTTGGATATTTCCCCACAAATCTTTAGACCACCAGTTTTCAGCTGGTGGATAGGGGGAGCACAACTCCACCAAAAACATGTTTTGCTCGCAGTGGACAATAATTTAATTCCTAGTGAGGTTTTTATTGATGTCTGTATGTCAAAATATGTTCACCTCATTTCCAATCCTGGTGAAACCAAAAGTGAGAGGATCTCTCAATGGGGGAATGAGACAGCAAGGAGAACTTGAAAGAGGTTCTCACCCTTTCCCTCTTTAATTCAGAAGAAAAGTGTTATTACCATCAATGCCCTCCCTGTAGAGATTATAGTTGTTTCCTGTTTTTCTGATGCTGAAGAAGTGAGCAAAATCTCACCAATGACTACAGAAACAACAATAAAGCCCAGAGGAGTTTTGTAACAATTTTCTACTCTGTCCAAAATAATAAACATATGTTTTGTCTGGAATTCTGCTTTATTTATATCTAATTATAGGTCTGGTCAGTTTATTGTTTTGAGGCACAAAAGGAAATGACAGAAATTTCTAAAAAGTCAAGGGAAATCTTCTTTTAGACAGTTGTCATCAAAACCCCCATTGCAAGATTTATCCTCACGTCATGTTCTGGTGGCAACCATAAAAATGTGTTTTCCCCTAATTTTCTGTCTCAGCAACAGTGGCCACCATGATTTGCACTTAGCAGTCACTTAAAAGGCAAGTCCTGGTTTCCTTGTTGTCTTTTTAAATCCGTCATTAAAAATGCACTCCGGCCTTCCCTTCAGTCTTGCATTGTTGTACAGCAGATTTTCTCAACCTTTTCAACATAGAGGAACCCTTGAAACAGTTCTCTGGTCTCAAGGAACCCCCGCTAAAATTTTGAAATCTACAACTCATGATACACTAGTGTGATGGTCAGTGGTAAGAATGGCCCTTACACTTGTGGTCATTGGGAAGAATAACCTCCTTACAGATAGCTAAAAAGATCAATGGTGTCAGTGGAACTTATCTGAGAGGCAGAGATTGCCCAATGCTGAAGGAATCCCTAGCAACCTTTGGAGGAACCCTAGGGTTCCACGGAACCCTGGTTGAGAATCACTGTTGTACAGGCTCCTCTCCTATACTGAAATAGCTTACTCTGATTTCACTGCCCATCTTATTTCCTGACTGGTGGATGTCCAGTATCATCTAGCCCAGAGTTGCTCAACCGGGGTTCCTCTAGAGGTTTTTAGGGGTTCTTGATCCAATTTCTGCCTTTCAGGTACATTCCCACTGACACCATTGATCTTTTTATCTGTCAGGGGGTAATTCTTCCCAATGTCCATAAGTATAAGGAGCATTCTTCCCACTGACCATCACACTAATCAATCATAAGTTTTACACATAGTACTTTTTAGCAGTTGTTCCCTGAAACTGGGAAGTTATTTCCAGGGTTCTTCTATCTTGAAAAGGTTGAGAAAGACAGAGCTAGCCCTTTCCTTCCCAGTCTGACTGTCCCTGGTTCACCCCTTTATTTAGTTGCATTTCAGTTTGTTTTTTTTCAAACATGGAGGCTCAGCATTAAATGTGGGTGTTACCTAAGGAAGTCTGCATGCAAATATGGCCCGCTTAAGAATGTCCACTCCTCTAGCTTGACATCAACCCATAAAGGAATTTTGATATTTGCTTAACTTCTCCCAAGAGCCGCCCACTGCTTGCATCAGTACGAAGGTCTCTTGAGAGGAGGCAGGGTGCTCTGGGGTTTTTAGGAAGCTTTCTACATCGCCCTGCCAGCACCTTCCATAGCCATAATCTGCCTGCATTGCATAGGGAAGCACAGAAAGATGACATCGTTGAGTCTAAAATAAGGTATGCATAAAAACAAAAGATTTTAATAAAAAATGTCAATAGCATATTGTTGGGGAAGTGGGAGGGGATCACGTTTGAAAGTGGAGCCAGAGAAGCAAAATATAAGCAGAATAAACTTCAAATTTTAAATGCAATTATGAAACTCACAATAATACGTTATAATTACTTATCGTTAGAAGAAATCATCTTTTGTGAATTTTTTTCAGTAAACATAACAAAGTTTGATCAGCCTGTAGACAAGCATTTCTTGGACTACACGAAGGATATTCTTGTAATTAGAATTTGAAAGTGAAAGTGTAAGTCTACGGAAATAACTGAACAAGGGCCAGGTGGCGTATAAATTACAACAAGTATTAGATGAAATGAGGATGGAACGGTGACAAAATGACTCTCCAAGGATTCGCCAGGCAGATGGTCC